>NW_022985167.1:2120936-2121508 GCF_010093535.1 Lindgomyces ingoldianus | reverse complement strand
GCTTTACATATAAAGAGAGTTCTAAAGAAGTAATGCCTCTAGAAAAAAAGCCTTACAAAGAGCAGTAATAATTGCATATAAGCTAGTGTTAGCATAATAAGAAATTACTAAGCTTTAAGCAGCTAATAAGGCAGCTACATTAAGAAAGGCCTACATTTAACAGCTTAAAATAAGTTTAGGGCGCGTAGTAATAGAAAAAAGGCAAAAAAGCTGTTAGATTAAAGCACTATTTCTAGGCTTCCTAAGATAAATAATAGGTTTTAAATATAATATATAAGATAATAATTAATTATATTAATTAATTAAATATTTTTTTTTGTCTGCTCTGCTTATGTTGCTTAGCTTTGTTTTTCTAGTCTAAGTCCCTTGTGCACTAGCCCTATGCGCAACTAGCTTGCAACATGCTGTAATTTGTTGCAAAATATTACAAAATGCTGCAACATGCAGCAATTTGTAGCAACATACTGTTTAAGCTTATTGCTTGTACTATGTAGCAGCTTTTGTCCAGCGTTCCTCCTGTCTTGACAGCAGGTGCGCATATCTGACAGAAGCAGGTGTAAGCTAAAGTAGAT
>NW_022985167.1:2055621-2120081 GCF_010093535.1 Lindgomyces ingoldianus | reverse complement strand
AAGAAATTCTGACTAACTAGCGCGTCCAAAAGAGGAGATTCTGCTCAACTTTTTGTTCTGCAAACCCGAATATAATAAGCAGAGCAAGCTCTGCTAATAATAAGCAGAGCAAGCTCTGCTAATAAGCACTTAAGTAGCAAAAGTAAGAGTAGTGTATAGTGTGTACAGCATATAAGGTAGGTAAGGTAAAAGTAATATGTTTCTAGTTTTATTACTTTTATCTTTCCTCTGTATAGAGAAAAAGGGGGATATTTAGATGTTTGTGCACAGAGGTTCGCGCACAAGCATTATGTGACATAGATACGTGATCCTGCTTGTGCGCGATCGCTTGTATCCAGGCTGCGACGCTGCTGCTGCGTACAGACATCTTAGTATTTAGTTAGGTAATATTACTTATTATAATCTTTTTTAAAAGTGTCTTAGCCTAGGTAAAGAGGTTTAAAGGTAGCAGTCTTTAAAAAGGTTACATAGATGTCTCTTTTTTATTAGGTAGTCTGTTTATAGAGGGAGTTTATAAGCCTTGCATAACACTAGCTTAAGTAGTAATAGTTATACTAAGTATTATTTAGTAAGTAAAAAATTATATTATAAAAATAAAGTATACACTTTATAATTAAAAAGTGTGTTAACGTACTTTATAGGCAAGTTGCTCACATACCTAAGTTGCTTACTTTTGCTAAGACCCCACCCTAACAAACTCTATTATAGCCTATAAGAACCTGCTCTAGCACTATATAGTACAGTACAGCCTAGAATATTATTTAGATACTACTTCTGCTTCTTACTTACACATTTATGTGTTATGCCTAGTCTAATTACACTATCTATAGCGCCTTTAGGATAGCTTACCTACTTTAGCTTACACCTGCTTTTTTACCTTCTTTCTGTTACTACGCGCTTTAAACTTCTTTAGAGCTGTTAAGCATAGGCTTTTCTAAATTATTAAAGTTTTTTCTGCCTTAATTTACTTTTTTTTATATAATTTATATTATGTAGTAGCCTTATTAGCTGCTTAAAGCTTAGTAATTTTTTATTATGCTAACACTAGCTTATATGTAATTATTACTACCTTTTTAAAAACTTTTTTAAACACTTTAACTATAAAAGTTAGTAAACTATTTATATACTTTTAAATTTTTATTTTTATAAGCATTAATTATAACTTAAGTTTTAAAGTATTACTTAGAGTTTACAACTACTAGAGCTTATTATATATAAGTAGTAGTAGTAATAGAGTGCGTAACTTTATATTAAAGCTTATTATAACTTATTATAAGTTAAAAGAAACTAATTTAGCACCTTAAAACTTTTCTTAAAATATTACTAAAAGTAATTATAGCATTATAAGCTACTTTAAAGTATAGTAAAAACTTTATTTTTATAATATAAGTAATTTAGTTGTATATAAAGTTTTTAGCTTAGCGCTTATACACTTTTTTTAAAAAAGTAAAATAACTTACATTAAGTAGCTATAAAAAGTGTAATAAGTAAAAAAGTATATAAATAGTAATAATCTTATTATTTTTATAGTATTACTAAAAATAAAGTAAGTTATAGCTTTTATAGCTATTAATAACTAGTAAATAGTAGCTGCTAATAGTACACTTCTTTATATATATATTAAAGTGCTTTAACTAGTCTAGACTAAGCTAATTAGTAGTCTAGCTGCGCTTAAAAATTATAATAACTTAATTTTAAAGTAAATTTTTTTTTATACTAGTTTAAAAAGTAGTTGCTACTTTAGAAAATAATAAAAAGTAAAATAGCTTACTTTTTAGCATTAATGCTTTAGATAGCTATTATCTACTTCTAGTTACCTAGCTAGACTGCTTTTAGCTGTCTTTATTTTACTAAACTTATAATAACTGCTCTAGTAAATATTTAGCTTATTATAAACTTTATTTTATTAAAGTTATATATGTTATTATTTTTAATACTATACTTAGCTTTAATATTTTTTATAAAGTTAAACTAGCTTTAAATTACTATAAAAATTTTATAAAAAGCTTTTTTATAGTTATACTTACACTTAAACTTTACTTTAAGCTTTAAGTAACACTTAATAAATATATTAAGCTAGTTTATACTAATATAGCTTATATTATGCTTAGTGTGTAAAGAATTAGCTATATTAGCTATAGCTGCTAGCTAAGGGGGAAATTCTTACACATTTAGCTTAAGTATATACTAAATAATTACCTACTTTTTATTATTATTTAGCTTTTATAAGTTAGCTATATAATTAGCTTAGAAAAGTTGTCTAGTGTGTTAGTTACTTATTATCTTTTAAAAAACTTTATAGATAGCTATAGCATGTTACTTAAAAAGTATTATGTCTTATTTAAAAGCCTAAAGTATAAGCTATATTTAACATTTTTTAACACATCTAAGTAGTGTTATTAGAAATGCATTAGTGTAAAAAGAGTAGTGTAGTAGGGTCTTAGTAAAAGTAAGCAACTTAGGTGTGTAAGCAACTTGCCTATAAAGTACGTTAACTAATAAGAGTGTAACTATAATATAAAAGTATAATTACTACTTACTTAATTTTTAAAGTAATTTTTTACTATTTAAAAAGAGTTTTTATAACTAGCTATATACTTCTTTAGAGACCTAGGCATAGCAGCGCTAGTAGTAATAAATCTAGTATGCTGTAGGTCTAGTTTAAAGTATTACCTGTCTAGGATGCCTAGCTTTTAGGCGAGGTAGGCGTTGTCTAGAAAGTGCGGGGTTGACGGCACGGGTTAGAAGTCGTCTGAGACTGCCTAGTAAAGTCTAGGCTAGGCTATGTCGGCCTAGGACATACCTAGATAGCTAGTTGTTACAGTTACATTTTATTTAAAAGCCTAAAGTGTATGCTGTATTTAATGTTCTTTTTAGGCGTTTAAGTAGTGTTATTAGGAATACATTAGTGTAGAAAAAGTAGTTTAGTATAGTCTTAGCAAAAGTAAGCAACTTAGGTGTGTAAGCAACTTGCCTATAAAGTACGTTATTAATAAAAAAAAGTTAAATACTTTTTACTTTTAAAATAATTTAAAAAAGCTAAATTATAAGCATTTAAGCTACTATAGTAATCTATAAAGCTTTTTAAACTATATTTACTAGGAAATATAACAGTAGACTTTAATAAAATAACTATATAGTTAACTTATAAAAATTAACCAATCTAATAAAATTAGTTATTATAAACTATATACTTAGGTTAGTTGTATAAATATTTTTATATTTACTTTAAAATATAAAAGATATAGCTAATAAACTATAAAACTATTAACGTACACTGTGTAACAGCGTAGGCAAGACAATAGGTCTAAATGCGGTAGGAATCTACTTAGAGGCATATAAGAGTGCGTGGGGACCTAATAACCTAGGAATTTCATTAACATCTATATGCCTTTGTACGAAAGGATATTAGAAAACTACCGAGCTAGTACGAGGGACGTACGACTAAATACTTAGGGGAATAGGGGTACAGCAGGGGCAGGGTCGGGGCCAGGTCGGGGTCGGGGCCGATACGAGGATTCCGGATAGGCTCCGGGCCACCCGAGATGGAACGATTCCTAAGAATTGTTACACACTATAGGCAAGTTACTTACACACCTAAGTTACTTACTTTTACTAAGACTACGCTAAAGTACTTTTTTTATACTAGTGCATTCCTAACAACACTACTTAGACATGTTAAAAGAATGTTAGATATAACTTATACCTTAAGCTTTTAAATAAAATGTAACACTTTTTAAATAACATGCTATAGCTATATATAAAGTCTTTTAAAGGATAGTAAACAACTAATAAGCTAAATAACTTTTATAAGCTAATTCTATAGCTAACTTATAAAGGCTAGACAATAATAAAGAGTAACTAGGTAATTATTAAGTGTAACGGCACAGGCAAGAAAATAGGTCCGAATGCGGTAGGAATCCACTTAGAGGCATATGGGAGTGCGTGGGGACTTAATGACCTGGGAATCCTATTAACACCTATAGGCCTTGTACAAAGGATATCAGAACATTACTAAGCTAGCTAAGAGGAGAGGTACGACTAAATACTTAGGAGGAATAGGGGTAACTACAGGGGACAGGGTCGAGTCATGGTCGGGATCGATACAGGAACCCTTCGGATAGGTTCCGAGCGACCCGAGATGTAACGATTCGTGAGAATCGTTACATTAAGCATATACTTAAGTTAGATGCGCAAGGATTCTCCTTTTAGCTAGCTGTTATAGCTAATATAGCTAATTCTTTACATACTAAGCATAATCTAAGCTATGTTAGCATAAACTAGCTTATTATATTTATAAAGTGTTATTTAAAGCTTAAAGTAAAGTTTTAAGTGTAAGTATAGTTAGTAAATATCTAGTGTCGCGTATACTGAGAGCCTTGGCTGGGGCTCGGAGCCTAGGACTGGGGCTCAGAGCCTGGGACGCAGCTCGGGATCTCGAGATATTATGTTCCGAAGCTCGGTGTATATAAGAAGAGCCTTCAGCTCTCTTAGATAGGGGAGTCACTTCATCCGATCTTCTGAACAGCTACTGCCAGGCTATTTTATCCTCCACATCTAGCCTATTATAAAGCTTATTTTTTTTAAAGTTGTATGTGTTATTATTTTAGATATAATACTTAGCTTTAATTTTTTTTATAAGGCTAAAATAGCTTTAAATTACTTTAGAATTCTTATAACAAGCTTTTTTATAGTTATAATTATAGTTAAACTTTACTTTATGCTTTAAATAACACTTAATAAATATACTAGGCTTGTAACAAGTCTCATGATTCGTTCTATCTCGGGTGGCTCGGAACCTATCTGAAGGGTCCCTGTATCGGCCCCGACTATAACTTAACCCTGTCTCCCGCAGTTACCTCTATTCCCCTAAGTATTTAGTCGCACCTCTCCTCTTAGCTAGCTTAGTAGTTTTCTAATATCCTTTGTACAAGGCTTACAGATGTTAATGGAATTCCCAGGTCATTAAGTCCCCACGCACTCCTATATGCCTCTAGGTGGATTTCTACCGCATTTAGACCTATTGTCTTGCCTGTGCCGTTACAAGGCTAGTTTATGCTAACATAGCCTAGATTACACTTAGCGTGTAATAGATTAGCTACATTAGCTATAGCTGCTAGCTAAGAGAAAAATCTTTACACATCTAGCTTAAGTATACTTAATAATTAACATACTTTATAGGCGAGTTGCTTACACACCTAAGTTGCTTACTTTTGCTAAAACCTTACTATGCTACTTTTCTTATACTAATGCATTTCTAATAACACTACTTAGATGTGTTAAAAGAATATTAAATACAGCTTACACTCTAAGCTTTTAAATAAAATATAATACTTTTTAAGTAACATGCTGTAGCTATTTATAAAGTTTTTTAAAAAATAATAAGTAACTAACACACTAGATAACCTTTTTAAGCTAATTATATAGCTAACTTATAAAAGCTAGATAATAATAAAAAGTAGGTAATTATTTAGTATATACTTAAGCTAGATGCGCAAGGATTTCCCCCCTAGCTAGTAGCTATAGCTAATATAGCTAATTCTTTACACGCTAAGCATAATATAGGCTATATTAGCATAAACTAGCTTAATATGTTTATTAAGTATTACTTAAAGCTTAAAGTAAAGTTTAAGTGTAAGTATAACTATAAAAAAGCTTTTTATAAAAATTTTATAGTAATTTAAAGCTAGTTTAACTTTATAAAAAATATTAAAGCTAAGTATAGTATTTAAAATAATAACACATATAACTTTAATAAGATAAAGTTTATAATAGGCTAAATATCTACTAAAGTAGTTATTATAAGTTTAAAGAGATAAGAATAGCTAAAAGTAGTCTAGCTAGGTAACTAGAAGTAGACAACAGCTATTTAAAGCATTAATACTAAAAAGTAGGCTATTTTACTTTTTATTATCTTTTAAAGTAGCAACTACTTTTTAAACTAGTATAAAAAAAATTTACTTTAAAATTAAGTTATTATAATTTTTAAGCATAGCTAGACTACTAATTAGCTTAGTTTAAACTAGTTAAAGCACTTTAATACGCATATAAAGAAGTGTACTATTAGTAGCTACTATTTACTAGTTATTAATAGCTATAAAAGCTATAACTTACTTTATTTTTAGTAATACTATAAAAATAATAAAATTATTACTATTTATATACTTTTTTACTTATTACACTTTTTATAGCTACTTAATGTAGGTTATTTTACTTTTTTAAAAAAAGTGTATAAGCGCTAAGCTAAGAACTTTATATATACTTAAATTACTTATATTATAAAAATAAAGTTTTTACTATGCTTTAAAGTAGCCTATAATGCTATAATTACTTTTAGTAATATTTAAAAAAGGTTTTAAGGCGCTAAATTAGTTCTTTTTAACTTATAAAAAGTTATAATAGGCCTTAATGTAAAGTTGCGCACTTTATTACTACTACTACTTATATATAATAAGCTTTAGTAGTTATAAACTTTAAGTAATACTCTAGAACTTAAGTTATAATTAATACTTATAAAAATAAAAATTTAAAAGTATATAAATAGTTTACTAACTTTTATAGTTAAGGTGTTTAAAAAAGTTTTAAAGAGGGTAGTAATAATTATGCATAAGCTAGTGTTAGTATAATAGAAAATTACTAAGCTTTAAGCAGCTAATAAGACTACTACGCAATATAAATTACATAAAAGAAAGTAAATTAAGGTAAAAAAGACCTTAATAATTTAAAAAGGCCTGCGCTTAACAGCTTTAAAGGAGTTTAGAGCGCGCAGTAACAGAAAGAAGGCAAAGAAGTAGGTGTAAGCTAAAGTAGGTAAGCTATCCTAAAGGCGCTACAGACAGTGTAATTAGACTAGGTATAACGCGCAAATGTGTAAGTAAGAAGTAGAAGTAGTATCTAAATAATATTCTAGGCTGTACTGTACTATATAGTGCTAGAGCGGGTTGTTATAGGCTATAATAGAGTTTGTTAGGGTGGGGTCTTGGCAAAAGTAAGCAACTCAGGTGTGTGAGCAACTCGCCTATAAAGTACGTTACTTACTTTTTATTATTATTTAGCTTTTATAAGTTAGCTATAGAAGTAGCTTATAAAAGGTATCTAGTGTATTAGTTATTTATTATTTTTTAAAAGACTTTATATAACTACCGCTTAAATATAAGAGGCTAGTACCTAGAGGTATTAGCAAGAGATTAGCTAGTAGCGTTAGGAAAAGCATAAAGTAAATTGCGGCAAATTGCAGAAAGCTATAGCAAAATGCGGTAAACTACAGCAAGTTGCAGCAAACTACAGTAAATTGCGGCAAACTATAGCAAACTACAGCAAACTACAGCAAACTACAGCAAACTACAGCAAACTACAGCAAACTACAGCAAACTACAGCAAACTACAGCAAACTACAGCAAACTACGGCAAACTGCGGCAAACTGCAATTAACGGCAGTAGATTACAGCAACAGGCAGCAAGCTCTAGGAGACATTAGTTTTGTTGCAAGTAGCTCTACGTCTAGAGAGGGTTCTAGGGGGTGAACGCCTCTAGGAAAAAAACTGCTTTATATACTACTATTATATACTTCTTACTATTCTAAGCTCTGCCTTTGTATAGAGAGGTTTCTAGAGAGAGAACGCCTTTAGAAAAAAAGCTATTTTATATACTACTATTACTACTACTATTACTATTACTATTACTATTACTATTACTATTACTATTACTATATTATACTTTAAAAGGCTAATATTTAGTTTAATACCTAATTTAATAGGTTTTTAATATATAGAGTATTAAGTAGATTAATTTGCATAATAGTACTAATAAGTAAGTATATAGTTAGTATTAATTTTATTTTATATTTTAGTAATAACTTACTTAATTTAAAAAATACTTTTACTTGTAATGTCTTTTTTCTTAATTTTCTTCATTTAACTAATAGTATAAATATAGTGCTATAAACCTAGCTTTTTACTTTTATCTTTTATTAAGTATTATTAAAGTTATTAGCTGTTAAATATTCTTTATTTATATCTAACTTATCTAGCTAAATATTAGTCTAACAAATTAAATTTATAAAGAGAAAATATAGAGGTTAAAATAAGATTTAAAATAAGATTTAAAATAAGCGTTAAAATAAGCGTTAAAATAAGCTATTAGTTATCTAATTTAGATTAGAACTAATAGAGGTAATTAAAGTTAAGGTAATTAGAGTTACAGTTTTACTACTAATGCATACTCCTTACTATTCTAAGCTCCGCTTTTCCAAGACATTTATGAATTAGCGTAGTAAGTTATAAGTATAGCAATATTTGTTGTGAACAAGAGCTTTCTGGTTGCTGAAAGTAAAAGTACCCCTTATTTGTCTCTCCACAGGGTGTCTCGCTACGCAGGGAGTGACGTTACATTGGTTTTATTTGTAGTAAAACAGTATAGGATAAAGCTTAAAGTACTGAAAAGGAGGTATCAGATGGTATTACTAGATGAATCCTGAAAGAGATTTGGGAATTCAAGAAAGGATATATAAGTATCAGGGCACATAGCAAAACTTAATGTACCTAGCTCAGACCGAAGAGTCTCTATATGGAACCCAAAGTGCTTTTTAGTTTATTGTGGCACGTTAGCTCTCTACCCGTCGCGCCATGACAGGAAGTTACAGTTAAAGAAATCTCGCTGTAACATGCATACTACAAGAGGGCAAGATTTATGCCGATTTCCGTACATAAGTGACCGGTCCATCATAGACATGTCTGCCTCGGAAAAAATAAAAGAGCAAGGCAAAAATCATTGTTCCTCCAAACATCATACTGCTCCAATTCATCAATTCCACAGTCGGCTTAACCATCCCAGGCCAGAATGAGAAGAAGAATATGAAAATCAGGAAGACGAGGGATATGAGGTTGATTGGGAGACCAGTGCGACCGAGTTTAAATTCCGATGGCAGGAGGGGTTCACCTCGGATTCGCTTTAGGGCCATGCAGGAGATAGACACTATATATGAGGACATGAGAGCAGCAGAGCCCAGTGATGCAATAGTGTTGAATGCAACGGCAGAACCGAGGTTGATTAGAGAAAGGAGGCATGCAACTGCGAATGAAAAGCAGACGGCGTTGATAGGAACATCCCACTCTGGTGGTACCTGAATTGTGTGAGCGACGTTGCAGTGGTGGTGTGCCTAAGGGCTTACATATGCGAAGGTCTCGTGGAAGGGGACGCCCTTGTCTCTCGCAAAAGCGAACAGCTGACGAGAAGAAGTAGCTGTGACAGAAACTGCAGAAAAGGTGGCCATTGAAATGACCACTGCGCCCATGAGAGAAGCTCCCACAGCAGATTTTGTTGTGTTTTGGAATACGTATAGGAAGGGCTGCCTTGTCGGGGACTCTAAGGCATCCTCGACGTTTCCGAGGACGCAACAGTAGGTAATTATAATTATCCAACCCATGGCGCCGTTGACCAGTATCGACCATATCATAGCCCTAGGAAGTGTTTTGGAGGCATCGCGAAGTTCTTCCGATAAGTGGACTGAAGCGTCAGCTCCAATAAGGGGCATTGCAGTCCCTATAGCACCCACGATAGTAGCAAGACCCTTGCTACTCCAGCCTCCAAAGTTGTTGAAGGTCGTGAACACGATGCTTGCGTCGGCAATAGGACCCATGACCCACAGTACAGCTAGGACAGCAAAGAACCCGCAAATGTGAAGGACCAGAATGACGGCTTCGATCAAAGGGAGTTTCTTCGCGAAAAATGTGTTGAATGTGACATTGAAAGCCGATACGGCAATCACAAGTAGTGTCCCGTGCCAAGCCTGGAAGACGTAGTCAGGCTTGTTGATGACGATTAGGCCTTGAATCTGGACGCCCGCGAGGAACGCCGCTCCAGCAGAGCTGACCTGCCATCCGAGAGTACACAACCAGCCTATGAGACGTGAGTCCAAGTCTAGACGATATTTTTAGTCGAACCCACCGATCACGTAGCTTAAGAACTTCTGAGCTCTTGCAGGGGCAAACTCGCTGATCTGTGCAGCACACTTAGGGCCAGTCTTACCACGGAATTCGGGTAAGTACGAACCCAGTGATATTGGCCTCCCGAAGTTGGTGCCATGGATCCCATCTCCGCCATCGAAATAGTGACACAAATGAATCCCATCCAACTGAACAGGTACGTCCAGATCAGACCTCCCGTACCACCGTTAGTAAGTCCAATTCCTGAAGTGCTAGACACTGGTCAATTACAAAAGCATCCAGAGTAGCGCTTTCAGTAGCGCAAATACCTCAAAACAATCTCCCAGCATGCCATGAGAATCATGGAGAACCCGAAAATGGACACGAATCGAAAGTTGCGCTGTTTCGAATTAGCAATTATAGCTGCAACATGAGATGGTCTTACTCGTAACTCTTGAACTTTACCCATCCTCCACATGTTTTGCCTGTCGGCACCGGTGCCTTTCTTCATAGATACTGCAGCCTCATCTTCACTCAAGTCAAGCTCATGAAGCAGAGTGTTAACGCCGATGACTTCCTTCGTTACTTCTGCCATGGTTAACAAGCTAGGCTAATAGGGCGAGGTGTTGCTATCGAGTGCAGACTTTGGTTAGACAGAATGAGGGACTAGAGCAAGCGCAGAGAAGTTGAAGAAATGTGCTTGGTAAGAGGTTTACAAGTGGGGCCCTTTCCCTTTGAATCAGAGCCGTGGTCACTCGGGCAAGCGAGGGTACAGCCCAAAATGGCGGGATGAGAAATATACGATGTTGTGCGACCGTCGGACGGTCCGAGCATGCTGCAAGAAGATTTGTTTGCGGATGTGGGAAGTCAATAAGTTTGACACCACTGACCATCCAAACGCAGCACAGCAAGGGACATGCAGAAACTCCACTGGGTCGGCTGTCGGTTCGTTCTCATTCCGGATAGGATGCACGCGTGAGGCGCGTCCATCTAGCGAATCAGGCTGGATCGTACTCACATTCGACCTGCAAGAAACCCCTCAAGGATGCACACCCCTAGCATCGTATCCGCGACGCGGCAAAGCCGTTCCTCTCTCATCGGGTTATTGGAGTTAACGACTTGGCCATGTAACACGGCGCTTGAACGATGTGATACAAAGAATACGGCCTAATCGTGCCGCGAAACTCAACCCCAAGATACGATGTCCGTTCTATTAAGGTGCTGAACAGTGGTCTCTACCGCACATCATCAAGAGGTCATTTTGTGCCAGGCTTAAGGCGGGAAATAAAGCTAGTCGCACTTCTATTTCACTCTGCGCTTTCGCGCGCGAAAATGCACTCGGCCCCAGGATAACATCTTCAGGTAAAGTATAAAAGGAATATGTCGGTTGGCTCACTCCTCTAGATGGCTACGCATCTGGTAGTGGGTCCCTTTCCTGCGTGGCTACGCACGCGGTAGGTGGATAGGCAGCTGTACGCTAAGCGTACAGCCTGTAACAGGGTGAGCAGGTAAAGATCTTCTTGTGATTAACTACTGCCCTCTCTCTTCGTACGAAGAAAGAGGGTTGTTAAGTACACTTAGCCCAACGTTTCAGGCAACTTAATTCAACCGTACTTATGTACGGACAGAATATATATATTCGGAAAATGTAAGGTTTTCAACACGCGTGGCACGCAACCATGCATGGCAGAGGACTTTTGCTTTCCCGATTCTTCTTCTATCGGCTCTCCTCCAATTAGAACTCAGAGATCGAACTATATTCCAACTAACGTGTCGGCTCAGATGCAGAAGATAATTCTGGGACGAACCCGGCCGCCCGGAATCAAGATTTATCGACTCCAAGCCCAGACCCAACGTCAGCTGAAACATACCACGTCGAGAAAAGTTCCCTATCTATCACAAACACAGCGTTAGTATTCCTATTTCGGCTTTTAGAAGAACGCGTGTTGCTATTGAATGTACTTCCCCAATGTTAAGGAAACGATTCTTGACTTTGATTAACCTCACCAATGGATATCTTTTGAGCTATTCTAAGTCGTCCTTGTTGCGATAATACCCACCCCTAAAGCGTTTATAATGACATTCCATTCCGATTTTGGAATGATGATGGATTTTGATGCGGATTGATTGCAATTAAGGCGGCTATCCTGCAAAGTCTTTTAAAATCCTGTTTAGGGCAGATTATAGTAGCTTTGGGAGTTAGCCTGAAAACCTGACCAGAGAGCTATCCCTTGGCGGGCACCAGTGAGGAAGGCCTGAAGGCTAGGGGATGTCGTAACAGGCTGGGAAATGTTAGGACTGAAACTTGGATCTATCACTCAGAACAGACCCCGGCAACAGGTAGCGTCGGAAGTAGAAGTAGCCAAGAGATGACTACTAAGAGAAAAGCATGGTGGATAGTGTGGCACGGGGATGCAAAGCAACAACGAAAGGAGAGATACAACATCGTCTTTGCCTATTGGTAGATATAAAGGGAACACGCTCTGAAGGCAGACACCTTCCCTTACAATTATGCTCCGAATAAGACTTCATCTGAATGCCTTTCAAACCAGCCTTTTGCGGAGCCGGGGAAGGTTTTCAATCCTCCCGAGACGATTCCTCCAAACAGCGACCCTTAAATAAAAGTTGAATACCGCCACGCTGGTAGGTGGCTGATTAGTATATGTCGGCAGACGCTTCCTTTGCTGTGCCACAATCAATCACACGCACCCATCATTCGAACATGGGATATCTTCTGGCCCCATGCAGATAATGTAGAGATGTCGGATTTATGACACACTGAGTGGTGTGAAGAATACTCACTGTCCGCATTAGAACTGCAGTGGGCCGCGCTGCAGTCATGGCGTTAAGACGGGGAAACGCCGGAGGCGCTCCGTGGGAATCGCAAAGGGTAAATAATCCGAACCGTGACAGGCCGACGCGGCCCCGGTACCCTTCCCCATTGGTCATATTCCACGACAGGCCTCACCGCGACTAGTGGAGAAGCTTTCCTCAAAATAAGCGATCTAAGGTCTGTCCCTGTGAAGCGAGAAATTTCGTGCTGAGAAATATGATAAGTACTTTTACTTTGCACCGCTCAAACTCTGCACACACTTTAGTACGTACCATATTTTCATATTATGCATGTGCTATAGGTGTTCTTGAACATGAAGGCACCTTCACTACGTCTGGTTTTAAAGACCTCCTTTTATGGCAAAACAGACTTCTCTGCGATAGAACCATTATCACGCTCTTGTTGCTATTAAAACTTATAGAATAGTTCTATCTAAGCTTGTAAACGTTACTAGAGTGTTTCAAAGCTACTATCAGCGCTGTGGCTGCTATCGCACGAAGATTCACACAAGGTCACCACGCGTATTAGTACCTTCAATGAAAATAATCATTCATCTAGGCTAGTGTGATACGATCCGACGTCTCTCATGTCATTTACTTAGGTCGTCGTCAAGGGCTCAGCCTGTGGCTGTGCAGAGCCCTAGCACACGAGCCGACCCTAGCTCTGTAGGCCTGCCCGCCTCCAATCACCAACTCAGCGCTCTAGAACTTCTTACAGAAATCGTCACCGCACAAGGTCATGGTCAGGGAGGGTCGGCCGTCCTCTCAGTTAGCGTGATCAAGGTGCTTGTCCACTTCTGAATATATAAGCTAGTTTAGTCGAGTTACTTGTATATTTACCTTTGCCGAAGCCTGGCCCGCTGAACCTCAGTCTTACCGCGCCACATTATAGGCTGTATGCTCGCTACACCTCCAAACTCCTTTATCACAAATTAAGAATATGCCAGCTTATAACGCTCTTGCAGTGACCCGCTCTCAGTTGCGGTCAGTTACCTAGCTATATCTTACCTTGCTACAGCGGGGTGCAGGCTAGCGTTGTTGCAGTAACTATAATCATTAGTTAGAAGAGAAGGTAATGTAGTTATTCGTATCTTTAATTAAGAGTGTACAATCCTTAGAACTTTAAAAGCAAATAAGGCGAGAGTAGAAAGTAAGAAGTATGTAAGAGATTATCATACTTTGTTTACTAGCAGTTAGAAAAGTAAACATAGTCGCTTTAGTTAAGAGGGATCTCACGTATATCATACCTAGGCTGTGCTGTAATAGATAAGAATAACCACAACCTTTTAAAAGCTGTTAGGTGGCCGTGCCTATATACTTTGACCGTTCTCGCTGTTCCCTAGGCCTTTCTATCTTTTTGTGCCTATCGTTCGCTAAATAATTATTACCATTGCGTGCGTTAACAGCAGCCTCCGCGCGAAACTTGCGAGTGAAGAGAGAATTAACTACGACTTGGATGTATAAGCTTTCCTTACTAAATGAAACGATTAGTTTAATAAAGTTCTATAATTTTTTCATAAGAAAACAAGTTTGCATTTCTAAGAACCTGTTAAATTACGCACTCGAAAAATGCGGGCTCGCTTTGGCAAGCCACTCCTGGATCCTTTGTATCGCGACGCGAGGCACACCCTTATATCTCTCGCTATCGTACGTATCATTAATAGCCCGCGCAAGGCGCTGAGCTTTGGCGATCGTGAGTCTCTTTGCATTGGCCCAATTCTCCCTTTTCACAAAGGCATCTGCCTCGCTCACCAGCTCTCGTCGCTTCTTCCGCACGGCTGGATCGTCGGCCTTTTCCGCATCGCAGCGCGTACAGTTACATTGGAAACCCCAAGTGTTCATTAAAGCAGTCTGCCTTGCGTCATAATCGCTCGACTCGTCGTAACTGTGGAAAATCTCTTCGCCGGCGGCGATGGGTCGAATGGCGCGGAGCACCATTAGGTCGCCAATGCATTCTTTCTTAGCATTGGCAATGCAAGAGTGATTAATGTAAGCGGACCAGATCCAGAGGCCGGTACTCGCGTTCGTTGCGCCTTCTTCGCCATACTGGCTGCCTGGACCAAAGGTGTTACGAGATATGATGTCATGGACTCGAAAGGTATCGACGACGGGGCCATCTTCAGTCCAGGACACATTTTTGCCGTCTCCTTGATAATCTCCGTAGAGATCCATGACTCTTTCGATCTGAGAAGAATTGCTGAGAAGCTTCTGTACTGTCGACTTGCTCAAGCCAACCGGGGACACTCTGATTCTGTCGTCGCGCAGGTCGTATGTCATCGCCGTCAAAGCCTCGCTTTCATGGCCCCAAACTACGCAGAAAGCTTTTTCACACATGATTATCCCCTCCGCAGGTATATCGCGGGATGCAAATAGGCCACGGCCTCGTCCTGGGCTATCTCTGACATTGGTGTTGTTGATGAAACTTGCGGCATCAACCCGCGGACGTGCTCGAGACAGGCCATCCCTAATTTTCTCCCAATCATATATTCCTGTCTCTTGCTCATGGAGGCGCATCCTAATCTTTCGCAGATTGGTACTTGCGTCTTTGTCGCCAGGCGTAAGCTTCTGTTGCTCTTCAAAGAAGCCCTTAGCCTCCTGATATTCGCCGAGATTGTATGCAGCGCAACCGGCACGGAAATAGGCTTTGCTGTCGAGATCCTTAGATCGCTGGTCTTGTCTGCCAGTAAGGGAGGCTTTCGCATCAGTCTTTGCTTCATCAAGTTGATTCAGAATGAGATTGACGTGAGCGCGATTGCGAGAGATATCTCGGGCCAGGTCGGGATTGGTATTGGACACAATCTCTTGCCGAGCGACCTTTAGGCCTTCAGTATATTTTGCGTGAGCTAGCCAAAGATCTTGTTGTTTCAGCGCGGCATTGCCCCTGTCTTTACACGTACTCGCGACTTTCTCTGCTGCTGTTGCGTCCTCAGCACGACCATGTACTTCATTTGCCCAAGTCAGACATACTATTGGCAATTATCTCATCCCTACAGACAATTAGATCTGAAGGATGGTCGATCCGAATGGTAGCTTCTCCTTGATCGGTGAGAGTGAAATAGGGCTCCTTGATTACGAAAACGGATGCCGATTCTAGTACGTCCTCGTCGTGCCTTGACTTGTGCAGACACACCTCTAAGCGCTCCATCTCATCTCCCACTTCGTCTTTCACCATTGTCCATGACCTGGCGGCAAGAGTGACTACCGGACTCGCACGCTTGACAGTGAGCCGACGGCCACGATGATGAGTCTCCATTTGGAGATCTCCAAGTGTCACCGGTTGTAAGTCTTGGAGGGCGATGATGCATGGCGGGTACGGCTGCCCTACAGCAACAACTGGCAACGTACCTCCCCAACCTTTCGTCCGCGTCATCTCCGGGTCCGGTGCACCTCCCATATCTGCCATTAGAGACGCACCAGTTGCTCGGCTGATTGCGGCTTTCAAGTCTCTTGGTTCCCGAGCATGACCTACAAGTTCGGAACATTTCTTTAGTCGATTTTTGACGGTGTTCCGGATGCGCTCCGCTTCTTCCTCGGTGAGATAAATAGTGTTTCTTTCGATCTGAGAGGCCATTGTGAGAGACAAGTGTCATCAGAGCTCTAGCACTAGAACGGCTCTGACCAGTTCATGTAAAAGGTGCTCACAGCGGATTCCCAGCTCCCTCTTATAAGGGACCCCCATTCGCCCTATTTAGAGTGTACTCATAGAAAGAGCCAAATAATTCTTTGTAAGGCTGAGGAAGGCCTCCCAAGGAGTAGGGGTAGGAGGCGGAGCGAGAAGGGCGGAGGGCGAAGGTGAAAGGGCGGAGGCAGGCATCCCGTTCCTTTGTACTCCTGCGACGCAGCTACATACTAATTTGTACGGTGCCGAATTTCTACGTACTTGTCGAGTTTAAAATCATTCAATTACAACTCCAAATCATGAGTAGGGGAATAGAGCTACCCCCACATAAAGATCGCCATTGCAAAATTGCATAAACGTGTCATCCATGATCGGTGCGAATATCGATATGAGGGGTGGTCCGTACCCCAAGTGGAACGTCGGCAACGCTAAACGGTCTCTCGGACCCCAACTTGCTTCAGCACAATTCCCTCCGAACTCTAGGAACTGGGTCAGTCATCGTCAAAATAGACCACACCTATCGATTCCTTCCGCTCTCGACTGCATGATTTATCCCCGATCTGTTCTGTAAGAGAATGATTGTTCCTCTTGCTGCCTTTTGACTCGCCTTCGCCGGTCGTCCTTGGGAGTAGTTTATTTATAGTCCGTTGTCTCAAAACAATAAGCTGACTCAAACGACGCAGTATCCCGAGATGTTGTTGTGACTTCAGATACTGAGGGATGCTTCTCGTCCACGCAACCCAGCCGGCAGATCAGCTTGGACTTCAGTGCCGAAGTAAGTGGCGTGGTTAGCTTCAGCATCAAAACCGACACGGGCTCACCATTGCTGTCTCTCGCATTCGCTGAATCTTCATCCTTCAGGCGATCTATATCTCATGACGCCGGAGCCGTACCAAGCCAAGACTACAATACGGCGCTCAACGTCAGCATTCTTGAAAATTCGACATTCTGCCGCATGCCAAGTGAACGATTTAGATGTGGCTTCCGATTCATGCCCATCAACGCACTCAAATAAACGCAAAGGTATGGAATATGTCTTGCGAGATTTGTTTTGCGCCCGATATGTCGAATTTGTGGGATTACTCTGGATACTTTTAGACTCCAGATGACAACCTGCTCATTCGAACATGGAATGATGGGGCTTATACCGTTCAAACGAACATCGCATCGCAAGACACTTGTCGATTTCCACCACAGGTACAGCCTGACTGGGCGTACAATGCTTCTCTCGGTGTCGCTACTCCGTTTCTTCTCGGTGGTACGAAGCGGGATCCCACTGTTTGGCGGAGAGGTTCTGGGGTTCAGGGATCGAATTCTGCTCTCGGCCGTCGGGGTTGACCGCTTTCGAAAATCCGCTTGAGATGTTATTCTATCAAAATAATAGTACGGGAATAGTTCCATTTGCAGGACTAGCCACGGAAAATTTCAGGGTAAGGAACATGAGTGATACTTATTTCACATGGGGTTTACTAGCTGTGCATTACTATGCCATCTTCACCGGGAATGAGATATGGTTGGATACGCATTGGGAAGCCATAAATCGAGATTTGGAGTTCATTATTGAAGCCCTGGATAATGAGGTAGGTCTGCACAACCAAACGGCTGGGGTCGGCAAGGTGGAGGTGGATACAACAGGGCGTTGAATGCGCTGGACTACCAGCCCTGACTTTGTTCACTTCGTTAGTGCGGTCATGGACAAATGACACGAAGATTCTCATAAAAGCTCACGAACGTAGCGACGCAGCAATGCGACTGAAGGCCTCATACAACACCTTCTATGGGGCGCGGAAGTGAATCTCTTTCGCGACAACCAGATCACACACCTCGCCCCCAAGATGAAAATGCCCTTGCTATTCTCCTCAACCTCACCAACTCCTCGCAAACCATAAGCATTAGCTCCATTGTAGCAAGTGGGCGGTGATATTACCGAAGCGCAGCGGGTAAAATTTTGGTGCGAGCTACACGGGTTTCGGTCATGGATGGAGCTCTGGGCCGACACAGGCACTCACAACGAAGGTGCCTTGGTCGGAGATTGTCGGGTGGGAGGAGCGAAAATGCACACCAAGGCCTGGAGGGTTGAGGGAGGTACAGAGCGGGCGAGGGTCTACTAGGGTGTTTTGACGCCAATTGGCGAGTGAAAGATGATGAAGCGGGGAGGATACCGTAGAGACTACATTTAGAACGCCGAAGAGAGCCAGAGGTAGCTGGTGATGCGGTAGAGTTGCGAACAGGTCACCCTCGATGCGGTCGAGTTGAAAGACGTATGGATTGCCGGGGTTGGGTGGAGGGTTGTTCGAACGGTAGGGTGTACATGATGACCAATTGACCAATTGACCCTCTTGCTAGAACCAAAAATAAAGCAAACCAGATGGAAATCTCTATCCTAAAATACCGCTGCCACGTTCCACTTTAGGTGGCGATATGACATATGGTCTTTGCGACCATTCGCTGCTGACACCAGGGCGTAGCCTTGTTGCGCGCGCAAATTGCACATCCGGGGCAAATAAGCGAGAGTTCCTATCCTAGTACGAATCGATCCAGGTCCACACTTCCCTAAAATAGGGAAGCATATCTTCAACCTTAAATTCTCGCTCATTATCCTAGCCGTGACCCGCCACATCGACAATTGAGGCGTTGACGACCTATTCGCTTAACTGCATGCAGAAGCGACAATGCCCGGAAGCTATACCATCCGGGCCACCAAGTTTCTTTTCTGTCAACCCCGGCATCTGGGAACCCGACGCTTGATTGAACGTTACTGTGAGGCATGACATAAAGGCTTCTTCTGATTCGTACGATGTTTCGACGGGAGGAAACGTTTCCGGAGATCAGCTCGTTGAAGTCTCGATATTCCGTTTTGGGATGGAAGACGACACTGGATCAATTGATAGAGGCTGAGTACGATCTAGGAGGTGCGTAAGTCTGGGCGCTTGAGAGACAGCTGCTGTTGTGGTCGTGGGTAGATGATGTTTAGCGGGTTGGGCTGTGCAAGATGGACGAAAGGCATCCGAACGGAGGTGGAAAAGGAGAGCTGTCAATAATCCATAAGAAGCGAACAGTTGGGCCACTTCCATACCTGCTCTTTCTTCTCTTTTCCACATGCCCAGAGATCTTCAAGTTGCCCAGCCCTCTCTTCCACTTCAATATCCACCAACATGCTCTTCTTCGTTTCCCTCGCCCTTCTTGGCGTAGTCAGCTCAGCAGTCGCCCAGAACATGTCCCTGTGTGACAAGTATACAACGGCATTGCTCATGGAAAACAACGCGACAAACCAGTACACGCTCTTAACACTTCTTGTGAACACGGTCGTCATTGGCAATTATACTCAACCAAACAAGAACGCGGTCCCTGGTATTCTAGCCAAGGGGATTTACAAGGGCGAGGAGGTTAATCTGCTTCAATACTTCGACGGTTCCTTAAAGTCTAGTAATGATGGAGGAATGTCGGGCGTGGCTGTCAACTTCCTCGACGATGGCGGAGCAGCCCCATTGATGATGAACAAACCTGCCAATGGCATGAATTCGCAACAATAGTACGTCTTACTCCCCTCTTAGGAATTATATCCTGTTAACGTATGGTTTAAGTTTCCTCTTGACCCATCTCTATCAATTCTTCGGCAAGCTTCTCGGCTGCTCGGGTTACAGCATGATGGGATTCCCGAAATACTCCGGCGATAATATGGCCTCGGTGCACGCCTTCATGGACCTAGACCCTTCCGAACTCGGGTACTTCATCACGCAAGTCGGGCTTGCAGCGAGTTCCTTTGGTGTGAGCTCTGACGATGTCAATGCCGTTGCCATGGCTCTGCAGAAGCTGTTTGGATACCGGTGTAGCCCGCCAGCCATAGTCATTCCGGAGATGGGGCCTACACTCAATAGTATTTGTCAGAATGACAAGTGTCCTCTGGATCCGATGGCTCAGTGCTCAGCATACCCGAATAATGGTGTGACAATGGAGCCAATGATGGCGAATGGTACAAATATGTCAATACCAAGCTCAACGACAACAACGCCTTCCTCGACTCTAAAGGCCTCATCGACTACCACTACTGCGACTAAGTCTACAGGCGGCGCACTGGCGGAGCGCGTTAGTATGGGTGCCGCAATTGGCATGGTTGTTTTGGTTTTGATGGTTTGAAGGAAAGATTTTCTGACGCATCGAGAGGATTTTGACCGGATCCTCAAATCATAAATGGATAGCAATGATTTGATTGTCAACTCCTCAACCCGTTGCCTGTTTCTGCGAGAACTCCGTGAATGAGAAGTGTTCATGTATTCCTGCGCAACATAGAAGAAGTAGCGCATCGACGAGGTTAGATAACGCCCGCTAATACGCAAACCACGTGTGCACATTAAACACTTCACTATATAACATTTTGAGCATTAAGCGAAGCGGCTGAGCCTGCACGGCTCGACACGAGTGGGACGGCTTTTATAAGCTCTACTCATCAGTTCCCAAGGCCATACATGAGCTCCATCACTACCCATCCAAAAAGACCAGCGGGGTTTGCGAAAGCCATATTGGAGGCGCCGTTTGTGGATTGTTGAATAATAGAGGTCTAGCACAGGCAAATAATTAGCGCTACTCGGATTGCTGGCCATGAACAGGTTATTGGACATACAGTTGTCGGTGTTGCCGCAAATGTTCCGTTTGGAGCTTGAGTGCTCGAGCTGCCTATGGTGCTCGAGGCAAGTGCTTTCGTCCCGGTCGTTATAGCAATTGAAGATGTGGCTGATGGGGCAGCTCCAGAGCTACTTTGACTGCTAGCTGCTATCGCCGGTCCGACATCGGGCTGCTTCCCGGAGAGGGGAGTTGTAGAAAGATCACAACTCGCTCCAACTTTACTCAAGGTGTTTCCATACATTTTCCATATGTCCTCATTGTCAGGGCCAGAGCATTGGAGACAGTTTTTGTAGTCACTGAGGAATGCTTCGTTCTCGCAAACATTAGCATTGGCTTTGGAGAGCGTGATCGCTTGTCCTACAGGCGGGAATTAGCCGGGAGATGAAGACAGTTGGAGGTTCCGTACCGCAGTTATCGTGGCAATTGTAGGCTGGAGTTCCGGGCTCCTGTCGTATCAGCATTACAGCGAGCTCATGTACCTCAACCACTTCCCTAGCTGCGACGAAGGCGATCGCGAAAAAGGCGCCGGTGAGGGAGATGAACACCATTTCTACAGTTGAGATTTAAGACAGAGGAACAATTAGTGTAAATATAGGGAGAGTTTATACCCTACCAGAGTGCAGAAACCGGGGTTTTGTAGCTCCAGGAGCGAGCTGTGCAGCCTAAAGTAGTGCAAACGGAAAGTACGAAGAAAGGAATGCCGGCATCGGGCATTCAACGTGCTACATTACGCCTCCCGGGTATGTTACGCGATCCAATATTCTCAGATAGGGTGTAAAGCACAGAAGTGGAATGATACGGATATCAAACAACCAGGCCAGAATCGGAGATACGGGCTTTATCTGATCATATGATAAGATTAGATGCACGAGAGAGAATTGGCATGCGACAGTGGCCGCGTATTGGGTGGGATGGCTCGGCGGTTGCTTAGGTGCAGCATTAGCGCAATCAGATAACTTAATTCCCTGTCAGAACGCCGAAGCAGATGTTCAACGTTCCAATGGGAATGCGCTAACGATTGAAATGTGCTGACAGTCTTCGCGGTAGTGCGCAGTTGCCGTTGGCGTGTGTCTAAGAACCCTTCCATTGGAACTAGTTTTTGCATGCTATTCGCGCGGGTGGAGTTCTCAATATTAAACCATCTTGGCGACGTCACTAATCTGCCCAAGGCCCGACACCACTACCTCTCACAGCACACGCAACGGGCCACACCAGAGATTTCTAGGTGGAAGCCAAGACGAATAAAATTACATAACAGCAGCCTGCGCCATATGTCGACCCCACCTAGCCAACTCTCGTGCTTGAAGTGATGAAGATGCGCCTTGTTTCTGCCCTTTGCATTGAACTCTTTGTCCAGCTGGCGCTGGCGGATGATACACCTAAGCATGGTGAAGGTGAGGAAGGGAAGTCTATGGGTCCGGTTGCTTTTCTTTGGCCTGATGACCGAGTTTGGAATGCTACGTACGATAACGCCGGGCCATGTGGCAGTCCAGCTGGAGTGACAAACCGAACAATATTTCCTCTTTCTCAAGGCGCAGTGGCTCTCACTATTGCCGACGACTCTTGGGAGGTAGCAGTGAGGGTTGCGTTCTCGAATGGTATGGAATCTCAATCTGTCGAGTCGAAGGTGCACGCGCTAAGCGGATTTCCAGACCCAACTACACAGGCAGAGTTCAGTGATCAGGTTGTCAATAACGTTTCGGAGGTCGCACCGGGCCACCAGTGTTATAGGCTGAACCAGCTCGAGGGCAAAACGGCTGGCACTAATGCGACAATCCAGCTGGAGTATTGGTCGGAGTTCGAGGGCGAAAATGACGGGAAGAACCAGTCGTTCTTCGCATGTGCTGACGTTGTGGGTATAACCCAATTTCGATCAAGATATCTGCGTGCTTTATCATGCTGATTTGTTGTTCTTCAGACCTTTGTCGAAGCGAAGGACTTCACGCTTGCGGTGCCATGTTTCAACGTCACAAGTGACGGCTTCAACGAGCCGGCGCCCAGTAACACGCCCTCGTCAATATCTGCCGCGCCAACAAATGCGGCACCGACCACCGCCTCTCCTGTTCGAGGAACTTCGTCCGGCAGCCTCTCTATAGGGGCAAGGGCAGGGATTGCGGTCGGTTCGATAATCGGGGGTTTGGCCATCATCGGAGGTATCGCATTTCTGGCAATGAGGAAGGGTAGAGAGAGCGCCAGGAAGGAAAGGGAAGAGTACGAACTGCGGACTAAAACGTTGAGCACGTGATCCGAGGAGAGTGGAGGATGAAGGACGGAGAACGGCTGGCATTGATCCAATCGTCAGGAGAGTTGCGAAGAATACTAGGTTTGAAGTTTAGAGGTTCATATGCCTCTCTAACTTAACGATGTCGCGAATAGCCATCCCGCCAAGACTCCACTCCGAAGGACCATAGTAGCCTAGGCAGAGAGTGTGAGAGCCAAATATCTGAATTTATTTACGATCGGGTTTATTGGAGGGACTCCAGCAAGTCGCTAAAATAATCGCACCTGCCTACGCGCTGCTTTTCAGTAGAGCTGCCACCTATCTGGACACTTGGTCTGTCCTACTTTACGCCACCACCATCTTCCTATTCTAGAGCATCTGCATTCTCTTCTCCCCTACTACTTCTTTCTCTATGTCTTATTCTTAGGATTATTTTACACAAATTTAAGCGTGTATATCTCTTACATAGCTTCTAAGACAAGCTCCCTAAGGTTGCAACTTAAGTTAAAAAAGGTAAGGTCTTTTTAAAAATAATTATAACAGAAATTAAGAGAGAGCCTGTTAAGGCCTATATAGACATAATAACAAGAGCAATAGAGATGTTAGTAATAGTTCCTATACCCTGCACGCCCTCCATCTACTTGCACCCTGTTCCTTCTGTAGTCGTACACACCAATCACTAGCAAAACCGGCTTCACCCCGCTTTACGAATTTAGTAAAGTTGCCATTATCATAGGAACATGATTTGTAGGTTCAAGAAAATAATTCTCCATCATAACTCGAGCTCACAACCCTACGGCCGGTGCGGGCCTGCCACCTCCCTGCAACTGGTGGCTATATCGGGCGTCAAATCCATTTCATTACTGTACCCTCACTTATAAGCATCCTTACACAGCTCGACCCGTTCTACATTGGCTCTGACTCTGTATCTACAATGAAAGCAAAATCAAAGCCCTATCAAAATAGACTCTATCCTAGCATGCCTGTGAAGTGGCTTGATATGTATGCTTCCCTCTATTTAATCAGCTTAACACCAGATAGTCCAAAGAAGTGGCAGCCTTTCCACTTAATTCTAGAGCTTCACCGTCCATAATGCCGTGGATGTACGAATCACCTATGAAAGTATATCCTTCTTCTAGCTCTGACTCCCCAGCAACCCCAGTAGTCCGATGACGCCGCAACACGAGTGGGACAGAGCTGCCCAAGACAACCGTAATAACATCACCTTCCTGACATCAAATGGGGCAAAATCCTATGTACCCACCTTTAATGACTGCAAATTTGCGTCCTTTCGTGACTATGCTCAAAGGCCGTTGAACGGACCTAATATCATCATCAAGACGTGCCTCCACCCGTGTCAGAAACCATTCTTGCCATTTTCGAACCGTGAAAGATCCGTTGGAATGGGAATGTGCCGAAAAAAGGGCCGACTGTCTCGATTTGGGTCTAGGAAGTCCTCCATACTTCCGCACACGGTGATCCAGAATGCTAACTTTCTCGAGATAGTTGTGTTACAGTAGATCTCCTCTCCGTTAGAGTTAATCCTTGCAAGATCATACATTTCGTTCAAAGGGGCCCCGTACGAAACGGAAGGGAGTCAAATACAGACCCCGTAGCTTCGATTTCATCCAGTACGATTGCCCTAAGAGCAATCCTTCCAGGAGCAATTATTTTCATATCAGCAGCTTTGCTTCCGCATGAATTGTAGAGGCGGAGGCGACCCAGCCAATTTAGCCACCGCGTGTAAGTTTTATCCTTCTCACATGAACTGGTCCAGTCAGGAACAAAAGAAGGCAAGTTCAAGTTTGGCTGTTCGAATGGGGGGATGTGGCTGAGGACCTCCAACTTTTTGCGCTCGACCACAGCTAGAGCGCTGGCTTCGAAGAGCTCTTCAACCGTATATGGTGAGTATTTCGGTTCAACAAGACGTTCGCATTCGCCGGTAGCCAGGCCTAGCATGCCATATACCTTGTCACGCATATCCTTTGCCTGTCGGAGACGGAACTGGCTGAGGATATAGGGGAAAGATATTTCATTAAGAAGCAGTCGAACATACTCTAGGCTCTCCATCACGATTAAAGAATGGAATAAGCTGAGTTGAGCCGGATCGTCGAGCTTCGAGCAACATCCATGTTGGTGGTGGAAAAAATGACGTACACTCCGTCTAGCTAACTGGCCATCAAGGACGTAATTTCCGCACTGAAACATCGATTCTTGGGCCAAAACCCACTCTTGAACAGTCCAGGCGCGAGACCACCATGGGAAACCGAAGAACTTCTTCAAAGCATCTTGGATTTCTCCCGAATTCATGCTCTTCCCCTTGACTTCGGCACTGGGGGTTAGCTTAGGATTGATGTGCAGGTTCTGGTTCTCTCCAAGTTTCCTCATGTATTCTATTGCGAGTTCGGAATTTTTCCACGACTCCCCAAGCCATATCACTACACTCCGGGCCTTTTTATAGATGGAGCTCATGAGAGGCACTCGTTTCTCACGCTCCTCTTGCTGGGATTGGTTTATGCAAAGTGCATCAATCCACAATGTTCGGTATTCTTTGGTGGAGCGTAGGTTCTGAAGAGCAAGGTAGAGATTCTCTGTGACTGCCATAGGATGTCCTTGAAGCTGGATTTCCCCCTGATGCATTCGATGACCCCATATGATAATGCTTCGTATGAGTTAGTTGCGCCGTCAAAATATACCAGACTTAAACTGCAAATGATAGCATTATTCTTCTGAAATGATGGTTCGAGATGCAGGAGCCTGATTTGGTTCTTATTCGGATCGAGGTCGGTATATTGCATTTTCTCGTCTCGATGAATCTGCAATATCGCCACACACGGATCTAATGTTCATCCTAGAGGGAGAATACCAGCAAAGTAATGTTTGCAGACCTAAATTATTAGCTACGAATAAACTCTACTACCTAAACTGTGCTGCAACGCCCTCACCAATGTGATTGGGGTGTGAGACGTTCACCGGAAGGCAGAATCCATGGCCGTGTGACCACAGCTGCAGGCTGAAGCAGATGTTAGGAGCTGTATTAGGGTAGCTGAGACAGTTTCTAAGACGCTCCACAGCATGCAGTCAGCAGCACGCGCAAGATTCCGTTATCGCAAACGAATTCAAACGGAGCGTACTATAACTAAGGGAGCGTACTTATTACCACCGCTAGCTAGGAGAGTAGCCGACCCGCTCCTGGGTTGTAAGCTCAAAATATGATAGAGAAGGCCCTTCTCGTGTAGTTATAAATCACGTGCCTGTGCTAACGGTGCTTTTCTGGATGCGAAGGTGGGGTGCTGCGACTTCGCTTCCGGGTAGGATGGTGTTGCAACCGCATTCAGGTTGAAGCCAGTTTCAGTAACGACAATTTCCACTCGAACAAGATATCAAACTCATGATAATTTCCATTAGCCTCGCAATCTTTAAGGTTTCCCGCAATAATCCAGCAGATCCTCTCTCCAAAAGGACCCCGATCCACTAAATTGGCCCCACTATGACTACCGAAATCTTTCCTCGAGAACCCAGTGCGCTTTCTCTCCCCTTAGCTTCTCCGCCACGTCCAAAACGTCGCGATGTTTCCACAACCCTAAACTACTACCGCGACCCGGGAGATGGCTCGCTTCCCACTCCAGTCTTCGTTGGGGGGTAGAGTGATTTCTCTCCGTATGGTTTAGTCTATAAGTGACGACTTGAACAGGGATACCGTGATAAACGAGCGACCTACAATTCCTACACCAGTGGTTGTGCGAGACGTCTCTGGCGAAGAAGACAAATATCGCTTAGACAGCCACGGTTTCGAGTTTGTGCGACATGAAAGCAAGGAGAAAGGATTTGAAGACGATGATGCGATTATTTCGCTGTACTATCGCGAGTGTGAGCAGATTTATAAGAGCGCGTACGTACTCACTCCCTTCATTCTTGCGCACAATCTTTACATAAATATCTTATCTCAAGTCCATCTGTTTCCATCGAAAATGGAACAGGGTAATCTGTTCTGATGCCCCACAGCACGGGCGCAACCTCCGTCCATATTTTTGGACACCTCGTCCGTCGTGGCCCAACCCACTGGCACTCTCTCGGAACCGGCAATGCCACGAAGAAAGGTCCCCTCCACCGTGTTCATATCGATCAATCTTACCACGGTGCCGAACTTATCCTCCGCAAGCATCTTCCAGATGAAGAAGTCAAGACGCGCATGAAGCACCGATGGCAAATCATCAACCTCTGGCGTCCTGTTTCCACAATCTTCAAAGACCCGCTCGGTGTCGCCGCTGCGCATTCGATCCCGGAGTCGGATTTGGTAAGTGCCGAGGTGGTTTATACAAAGCAACCTCCACCACTAAATCGGAATGAGACTTGGACGATATTACCAAGCGATAAGCATGAGTGGTTCTTCAAAAATGAGCAGGGGCCTGAGGATGTGTTACTGATTAAGTGTTTTGACAGTAGTGAGGTGGAGGGAATGGTGAGAAGGGCGCCGCATTGTGCGTTTAAGGATCCGGAGAGGGAGGGGGAGGAATGGGCGGATCGGCAGAGTATTGAAGTGAGGGCACTCGTATTTTACGACGAGTAGGTAGAACTTAACGATGATATTCTAGAAACAGGTCGAGGAGAATTCTTGTGCTCAGAGGAGAGCAAAGCTGTCGTTGAAATCAAAGTATGATGAATTATATATTCTACACACGAATCGAAGAGTAAGTAAGTCCGTTCCCTCTCATCTATGCTCTAAATCAGTCTGCCTCCTTCTAGTGAGTAAAACTCTGCTGCGTATTCAGCTTCACAAAGTGCTTGTTCTCCCTCTGCCACTGCTTCGAATACTTCACACCAAACCCATGGGCAAAGACCTCTCGAATAGCCTCTAACGGCATTCCCTTGCATTCCGGATAGCAGAAAATGATGAAGATCCAGCCGGCAACGCAAATCCCGCAGTAGAATCCAAAGGCGCCGGATGGGGTGATGCCCTTCATCATGGAGAGGAACGTAGATGCAATGATGATGTTCGTAGACCAGCAAGTTACGGTGTTCTAGGCAATGTGAGAAGAGGGGATAAGAGAGAGGCAGGTAGGATAAACCTACCAACATAGTTCCAACCGCACGAACCTCTAGTGGAATGAGCTCGGTACCAATCCATCCCATAGTAGCAACCCCAGAAGAGAAGAATGCAACGTAGCAGATAATTGTAACGAGCAGGACGATTCCAGGCCATCCCACCGTATCCGACTCTAGTTCTAGGGTGGAAAGGTTGATTGGAATAAAGTGGAAGGAGACGGCGGCAATGAGCAGACAAATTGCCATTCCAAGAACCGTGACTAGAAGAATAGCGCGTCGACCGAATTTGTCTACAAGGACCAAGTTTACCATACTAAACACCCAGTTAGTCCCGGAAACAGTGATGGCGACAGCTGTGGCGTTGTTGAAGCCGACGATCTTAAAGAGTGTTGCAGAGTAGTACATCAACGTGTTGAAACCACCCAGCTGCGAGACCGCCATGATCAAGCATGCAGTTAAGACAGCGCGACCGGTGGCAGGTGTAGTGAATATTCGGCGTAATGACATCCAAATAGAATCGTCGACCATGGTTTGTGTTGCTTCCTGGATGCTCATTTCGATACTATCAATCTTCCCACGACGCTGCTCCTCCGTGGAGGTAGGGTAGATCCTATTGAGAACCTTCATCGCCTCTTCCGATTTGTCGTGCGCTACAAGCTGACGCGGAGACTCTGGACATAGGAAAAGAAGGCCACCGAGCGCGATAGCCGGCGCAGCACCAGTACCAACAGTTGCACGCCATGCCTGGGAGGTGGCCGGATTTCCTGCTTTAGCAAAACCGGCACCAATAGCAGATGCAAGGAGTTGACCGAAAGTCACAGACATGTTATTGAAGGCAATCATACGACCGCGGTATTTGGCAGGTGCTAGTTCAGAAACTGCGGAATTTATTAGCATGGATCTTGAGGCATCCAGGAGTTGCCGAATGCTCACTATAAAGGGGGCAAACCATCGCTGCGCTACCAACTCCAAGACCGACTACAAACCTACCCACCGCAAATTGCGAGACCGTAAATGCCGCCGTTTGAAGTACGGTACCGATGACGAAGATGACACAGGCACACCAGATGGGCATCTTTCGGCCGAATCGATCAGCCGTGAAGCCAGCGCCGACAGCTCCAACGAGGGCACCACCGGAGGTGAGCGAGGTGACGAGCTCTTGTTCTGACGAGCTGAGGGTATGGCCGAGCGAGGTACCAATGGTAACGAGTACAGAGGAGATGTAGCCAGTATCATAGCCTAGAAGGTTGATCAGCATTTGAGACCGACAGTTTAATCAATGGGGAAATACCAAAAAGGAGTCCCCCGAGCGAAACGACGATGGAGATGAGCCACGCCGCTTTCGACGCGGCCGTTGCCTCGATGCCAGAGAGCTCAGCGATTTCATTAGCGCGATCTTGCGCGGAACCAATCTTTTCGATCTTCTCTGCATCGTCGAATTTGATTTCTTTCATGGACGAGGTCTTTGTGTCGGAAGCCATTGCGAAGCCGTATCTTAACCAAGAGCACCCAAATATATTCCTTATAAGATAAGAAGACAGAAGAGTGGAAGAGTTATTTTATCTATGAAATTCGAGTTGTGATGTGGAACCTTGTATGGAATTGTCCCTCTATTTAAACAGCCATTCGGCCTTCATCCGCCATCGGTTCCAGCCCTAGTGCGTGAATCGGCCGTGTCCAGGTAACACCACTATGAATCGAGAACGATTCTCGAATTGCTAGATCGGGTTATCCAATGTTCTTCCATGATATTCCTTAGCGGTATCCGCCTCCGCAATCTGGGGTTGATCTGGGGTTTGCATGGTGGGCAGTGGAGAAATGTCGGCGGCTGGGGGAAGATGTTTCCGGGATTGAACCTCGTGGCAATGTGTGGGAGTGCCGAGTGCGTAATTCAACCAGGTTTGATTGGCCAGGAGAATGGGAACGAGCGCGCGGGGAAATTGTCGGCAATGGTGGAGCCTTGAGTGTCAGGCCCTCAGTCCGCTCGGAAATGGCTGCTGCGGCTCTTTCGCGTCGGAACTACCACGTTCAGCTACCCAGATATGGGAAGTCTTTCCGCGTTGCAACAAACGAGTCAGGAACTGCTTTAACTTCTGCATTGCTGAATCACAAAAGACCTTTTGAGGAAATGGTGCAGGTAGAATATAAATCGTGATGTCAAAGGGGACAGCGCTTATAACACATAAAATCAGAAGTTGTTCCTTCCGCTGCTTGCTTCCGAAGTACGAGCGCGTATAATGCTAACCGGGTGGACTCAAGTATTTAACCCTCTTGCAAAATTGAAGATAAATTTTACCACAGGCAAAAGTTTGTTGTTAGTTACAAGAGTCTGCATAAATTTGCGTGGAATAGGGCATTCACTCGGGCGGTGTTGCGCGAAAGGATGCGGGCAGCATCTCATGACATTATTGCTTCTCAACTCAGTCACCAAGTTTCACAACAAGTGCCTCCTGGAGTGAATTTGCACCTTCTTGTTCCAGGAATGATAGCGCCCCAGCATATTGATCTAGTTTCAAATGTCTCTTCGGCCTCCATGGTAAATAAGCCCTCAATTATACCACCATAATAGATCGGAGAGAAGCGATTATGCTAAGGCTGTAGTATTTCCTCCAGAATTGGATCTAGGAAGTTCTTACTATTTTTGAGCAGGTAATGGATTACTTGTCTTCGCGCTAATATCGACTTCCCAGTGTTTCCAAGCCGTAAACATGCCACTTCCAACTCCGTGACAGCTTTGCCAGAGCCGGCCACTGGATCTTCTTAAACCCTGGCACTTGGTCCTGAAGGGTAAGCCTTTGCAATTAACAGAGGTTTCAAGACACACTGCCTCTCTGTCTGGTTTACAATACGTCAATATCAAACAGAGTAGAGTTATAACTAGAGCGCCGTCCAGGGACCAACCCTCTTGCCAGTATCAGGAGAAACGTTCAGAGGATGCAAATTTCTACTGCAAATTATGCTAGTCTCTATGCAAAAAGCATTCAATCATCCATCTCCGCGGCAACTACTCACAGTCGACCTCTCCCGCCTCCAAACTTTCACCGGCATCTCCCCAAGTAGCCAATTCATTGTCTCCAATCTCTCAATTTCCCAGTCCGGCCTACTCAACGCAAAGCCATACCTCCTCAACACACTTGCCAAAACCACAGTCTGCTCCAAATAGCTAATGTTCCTACCGATGCAGCCTCTAGCGCCAGCCGAGAAGGCAAGGAAGTATGGTTGTAGAGCTTTCCCTTGTTCTCCTAACCAGCGTTCGGGGATGTATTTGTCTGCTTGCGGGAATTGTACTTCGTTGCGATGGGCGACAAAAGCCGAGATAGCAACTGAGACGCCGCCGGGAATGTAGTCGCCAAGAATGTTTATGCCACCTGGCGGCGTTTCGCGGGGAAGACCATGTGGAGTGGGCGGGAATAGCCGGAGGGATTCGTCGAGGCAGGCACGAAGGTATGGGAGGTGTTTTACTTTGTCATAGCTTACCACCCCATCACCGCCATCATCCTCGTCATCATCATCTTCTAGTGCTCCATCCAGCTCCTCAACTAGTTTCGTCATCATTGTGGGGTTTTTAAGAAGCTGATACAGTACGTTTGTCATAGCGATGGCAGTTGTCGCGCTTCCTGCGTTCATCATGATGCTGACTTCGGCCACGATCTCGCCCCATTCGAGGTTATTCGGATTACCGCCCTTATCTTCCATCAAGGCTTGGAAGAAATCATCTAGCTTCTCACCCCGCCGATACCGTTCTAATCGTCGGTGTGCTAGTTCTAGCGGAATGCCCTCCCAATCTCGCGCAAAGCTCCCCATGCGTCCGTAGAAAGGAATTACGTTCGAAATCTTGTTGATGAATGGGTACCACTGGTATGGCCAGACCAGTAGCGACTGCTTCCTCGCATTTTGGTATAGACAATCTCGAAAATTGCACTGGTAGGTTGTGCCGTCAATCCTTCGTCCTGTCACGCGATCGTTGCCTTGGTCTAAGAAGCCCAGTTTTTCGGAGAGTCCAATGTCGGCAATGGCATCCAAGGTAAAGAAGTTCGTCCACGCTCGATAGTCGACGTTCACGTCCCCCGGATTTGGGATAGTGCCCAGAGGAAAAGGAGATGTGCAGCATTTGTCCAGATGAACGATGAGTCGAGCCGTCTTATCCGCAACTTTGTGCTCCCAGTGTTCAAGGTTCTTGATCGCGTACGCTGAGCTTAACAATTTTCTTTTCCGCGCATGGTCATGTTTGTCGACTACATCTGCGAGATGATAATGAGACCCAGCTGTCAGTACGTAGGATGTGTCTTTCGTGCAAGCTGTATTATGACCGTAAATATCCTTTATCGCCCGAAGGTCTCCATATGAGAGAGTGTTAGGACTAGTTCGAATGACCGCATGCTTTTGGTGGAGTTTCGAGAGGTATGTGGAGCGCGCACCTCCGTGGGCGACGATCATGAATGGAATAGATGATATGCTGGAGAGAGGATGCATATTTGGGTAACGACGAAGACCTAGAGCTGTTAGAAGGCCATAAAGTGTGGCCGCAGTTCACCTACCTTTAGCATCGCGAAAGTAAACAACAATTGGGTATATGATGAAGTAGAAGAAGACTGAAAGGCACAGTGCTGTAGCGTACGGTGCCGAGACTATTGCACTCATCTTGAACGAGAGATGAGAAATAAAATCAGAATATAACCATCTCTTTGCGAATTCTCGTTGCTTTTAAACCCTCAAGTGCGTTACAGTTGTCGCTTCAGCCCATTAAGCATCTTCAAATCGACAAAAAATCAATGCCTTACTCTCAGGATGTTCTGTCGTGGGTGGTTAGGCTCGACGGGGAAGAGATACCCGATGAATCGATGGATGAAATGTGGGGAACCTGATGTAGCAAGTTTCTCCGAGTATGTGGAATCTTGCGGGGAGAAGCTGTGGGAGGTTCGCTTCGAGACTCACATAGCCGTCCTACGTGCTCTTCGAAAACTCAACATTACCAATTAGGGGTCTAGTGCTTGGCTTTCTAATTCGGGAGATGCGATGCAAAAAAATGTGTCTGTAGGAGTGGTTCTCTTTGCTGACCTGTCTAATGGTAGTAAAGGGCTCCGGATGGCCGGGTAGGGCAGGTTCTCTAAGAAACATATATAGGCCAGACAGAAAAGTGTGTGTGGGAATAAGCTCTGACGGCTAGCTTTATTCGTTTATCAGCCATGGAGACCTTGTACTCCCAAACCCTCTTTGCGTCTCGATATTTCCACCCCTACATTGAAAGATTCCGCCCAGCATCTACGGTAGATGGTGTGGCCCTAATTTTCTTCATCCTCGTTACCTTCGGATATCTCACTCGAGGCCAGCTCTGGGAAAAGCCTGACCCACACTATGCTCTCTATTTCGAAAGGCCTCAGCAACTAGATGGTGGCTTCAGCACTACCCAGCCTTCCCGAAACATTGCCCAGCGTCTTGAAGAGGGCAATTACCAAGCCGTCATTTTCTGGGGATCCCAATCGGGCACCTCGGAACGATTCGCTGAAGCTATCGCGCGCGAATGCCTGGCGCACTTCGGTCTCCTTGCACTCGTTGCCGATGCCTCCGATTACGATGCGGAAACCATTTCTCTCATACCGAAGGCTAAGTTCGCGATATTTATCCTCAGCACATATGGTGAGGGTGACCCGAGCGATAACACCGCCGGGCTATGGGAATGGATTAAAACTGTCAAGGAGAAGAATTTGAGACTTGACAGCCTGCGCTACATTGCACTTGGACTTGGTAACAGCAACTATAAGCACTACAACCGAGTTGTTGATGTCGTGGCCGACGCGTTTGATGTGGCAGGCGCAACGCCATTAATTCCAAGAAGAAAAGCAGACGATGCGCAAGGTGGAACGGAAGAGGACTTTCTGGCCTGGAAAGATGGCATGTTTGATCTCTTCAAGATGATGGGTTATGAGGAACAGAGCGCTGACTACCGAGCGACAATGGACGTGACGTTCTCAGTCTCCGCAGCCATAAGTGAGGAGAACCAATTTGGCATTCTATCGCATTATCAACAATCCTCGACTTGCTCGGCCATCGTACCGTTGGTTGTGAAGAATTCTAGAGAATTATTCACGGCCGGAGAACGAAACTGCGTGCACATGGAGCTCGATCTAGCTAACCATCCCAGTATCCACTACAAGACGGGGGATCATGTGGGTGTCTGGCCAGTTAATCCGGAAGACGAAATCGATCGGTTATTGGATGCTCTCGGTCTTCAGGAGCGACGATGCGAAACGGTAATAATAACTCCATCCAAAGAGAATACAAGATTCAAAATCCCTTCTCCAACTACGCTGGAGACGGTTTTCCGGCATTATCTCGAGATTTGCGCTCCCGTACCTCGGAAGGTTCTAGTGGATCTTGCCCAATTTGCTCCGGACGCGGCGTCCAAGGCAATGGTCATGGAGATAGGACGAGATCGTCAGCGATATGCGCAGTTGATATCCAACACACATATCACGCTTGCACGTCTCTTGCAAATTGTTAGCCCACTAGAATCTTGGATCTCGCTTCCCCTGTCATTCGTGCTGGAGTGTCTGCGTCCTATGCAGCCGAGATATTACTCCATCTCTTCGAGCTCAGTCATATCACCTCGCAAAGTTGCTGTCACGGCGTTAGTCGTGAATAAAACGGCCGCAGGACCGCCAGAGTCCATAATCTATGGCTTAACATCAAACTACATCCTCTCGGCCGGAAGGATTCCTTCGAACTCTGCCCATCGTATTCCGCGATACCAACACATCAACATCGCAGAGAGTGCCGGAAGCAATAAAGTGCTTGCACACATTCGAAAATCAAAATTCAAGCTGCCAATCACTTGCTCGACGCCACTCATCCTCGTCAGCGCGGGGACTGGGCTTGCTCCGTTCCGTGCCTTCATCGCGGAAAGGGCAAAGCTCCACGTTGTTGGAAAGCCAACTGGAAGGATACTTCTGTTCTTCGGGTGTCGTGATGCGGAGTCCGATTTTATATACAAAGGTGAGATAGAGAAGGCAAAGGAAGGGTTAGGAGACATGCTAGAGATTTTCACTGCGTTTTCTAGAGCGGGCAAACAAAAGGTGTATGTGCAGGATCGAGTCGCAGAGCACAGTGGGAGGGTACTAGAAGTGCTAGAAGCGGGCGCAAATTTTTACGTATGCGGCAAAGCTAGTATGGCGCGCGAAGTCGATATGCGGATCGAGGAAGCCGCGAAACTATCGAAAGGGCTGAGCGATCAGGAAGTGAAAGCTTGGATAGATGGATTGAAGAAACGTGGCAAATGGAAGGTAGAAGTTTGGGGTTGAGCCATGAATAGACCCATGGAGATATGCATCTTGCGTTGAGCATGGAAGGACAGATTTTTTTCATCCTGTTGTTGATGTTCCCGCTAGATGGGGCGCAGGTTCAGTTGATAGACTCTACCCTACTTCTTGCCTGTTTTCCGTGATAATATGCTGAGGCATCTGGTCGCTCTCTCAGATCGGATTTGAGATAGATGGGCCCAATTCAATTGGACCATTGTTCTCGTAAATCCTGGAGAACGTTCGTAGTCCTCCATCCAATCAGATCTTGCAATCCTCTAAGATATTCGACGCAGGCTTCTTGTTCCGCTTTCTCAATGATATAAGCGCCACACGCACTCAAGATATGGCTACCTTGAAACATAGCATTCCCACAATGTGAATTGCTGACTCCGTAACCGATGATGATGCGAATGTGCTGGCGAATCGCAGCATCTGTTGCCTTCCTTGCCCTGACACTCGCAAGTCCAACAAGTGATGCATGCGGAGAGTAGATTGATAGCAGTATCTTGCAGAGGTGGTAATACTGTAAACCGACGGCTACCACGCCTTGTGCAGTGGGGAGTTCCGGCCATGATCCATTAAACTCTTTTCCAGCCCGTTCCTCGGTAAATAAAGGGGTAAATGTCCAGGGCTTCGTACGCTCCCACTCATTGACTTCGGCGTCAAGTTCAGCCCACTTATCTCTAGAGAGTGGGCTGGATTCGCGTCCCTCAAAGACATGTTTGAGGACATTGGCGAAAAGGAAGATGGCACGGTTTGCCCAGGCCTCATCATCGTATTCACGGAAGACGGAGGAATGACGGTAGTTCTCGAGACTGAGATCGAGGGGTTGTTGCGTTGTGAGAGAAACATAGATGTGTTGTCGTAGTGATACCCAGCTGGCAGACTCGCGCAGACCTCCATCTGCTGCAAACGATGAAATAGAATTTAGAATGCGAGTAGTTCCAAAGTGGTGGCATTGTTCGTCAGAGTCACCCATCTCCTCGTGTAAGCGTAGTAAAATGACTGCTATTAGGAAGTTTTCATCCCAGTGGGCAAGTGGGTCTTCTAACGCGATGATGAGGGTTTGGAGGCACTGGTCTATATATGGAGCAGAATGATCCTCTTCAACTTTGGACAAAAGCCACAGATGTCGAGCCGCAAGGCCAAGCACACCATTCAATATGACCGGATATTGAGCTGCGCGTTTGGGGATTTCCTTTCCAAAGTGACAGCGGGGATCGCACACATCTATCCAGGGAGTGCAATGAACAATGAAGTGATGGAGAAGGCGTGCTTCGTAGGCGTTGCTCACTGGCCATCTCGGTGAAAGAGAAGTGCTGGCTGAGAATGCCGAACTGGAACCGAAGGGGGAGATGTTGAAGTCCTGAGGTGGTGAAACTTTGTTATTAGGCACTTCATGGGGGGATATAGTGTTGTTAAGAGTATCATAGATCGGGGGCTGAAGGGGCGCAACACCAGCAGAGGGAGAGATGGCAGGGAGTCCTTTTAGCGGGTTGGTCTCTATGTCAATTGACGGCCTAAACGCAATTCCAGAGTCTTCCAAAGTGGAATCGGGTTCCGCATCAAGGACTCCCTCACCAGGTTCATCAGGTTCGCCAAGGTCATCAGGATCGGTGTTTGGGGGGACAAAGCGTACTATTCCATGCGATGAGTTAGCACAAACTCACTATTACCGCGCCGTATTAGAATTTGACAGGGTATTCAGAACATAAACGTGGTGCCCGATGATGCTCTCATAGTTCCTACAATAGTCTGAGCTGATGGAATCCACCCTGTTAATGGACTAAGATAGGCGCAAATACGTAGTGGGAGGGCGAATGAGGGCCATACAAGATTCCGGAATATCAACCCAAGTCTGACTGGTCTGGAAGTTGAGGCTCTGCTCAGCGGATCCAATGTCTTCCCCTGCGTTAAATTTGACAGAAGTAACAGGTCGGAATCGAAACGCATTGCCCTTGACGCAGGGGCGGTCCCTCTCCGTGCAGTGCTTGCATTTGCTCGAATCTCGCAGCTTCACGCCTGCTCATTTCGTCAGCTTTCCATCGTTAAACCACGAGACGCGCTCTAATCCGTCCCAATATGTAGCGTGGAGCACTACAGGGACGATTCTAGAGAAGAGGGTTGCATCCGATCGATGGTCTCCATGTTTACAGCCGGAGATTTAGGCAATAAAATCCTTCCTCATTATGTTCCGCAGTGGGTACGAATGTGTTGTAGGGGATGCTTACATTTAATATGCCGCTCGCGACATGTCTTGCTGTCAAGGCAATTTAGCCCTGGGCCTGTTGCAATTCAAGGGACAACTGACCATCCACTCCGTTGCCGCATTGAGAATCGAGAAAGAAAGCGCGAAAGGTAGGGGCAGGGGAGAGGATAGATGGGAGATGTGGAGCGCGGGAAATTGAACTCTTTTTGATGATGACGAATGCGAGAGACACAAGAAATAGTATGACGGATGCGACGGGGTTACCACAATTCCCCGCACTTATGCCAAGCTTCTAAATAGGACCGTTCCGATGCATCCTCGGAAGAAAGTCAAAGAATCCCAGGGTAAGTTTCTCCGTTAATGAGTTGCTTCCAGAAATAACCTCCGCACACCTTTTCACTTGTTGGCTATTTCATTAACAGACTCAGAATAACGTGTCGCTCACGCCCTTCTCCTCGTTTCATACTATCCCCATCCAGCAACTAACCCGGCAAACTTTCCACTTCCCATCTTTCGACCAACAGGTGGCATCAAAGGCTACAGTTACTGCAATAGGCAATGTCTTCTTCTTTCTACGTTTGTACCGCAGAGGGATTGTTGAATATTTTCTCTTCCAAGAAGTGATTCAAATGAACCCCAACTCCCATGTCACTTCTCTGTCCTTTCATTTCCCTCTCGTAGTTTCACCTCACCAAAGCCATGTCCACCAAAAGGCTCCAGATAGCCGCAGCAGGCCTCGGCCGCATGGGCAAACGCCATGCTCTCAACTTCCTCAGTCGCACACCTCGTGCTGAGCTCGTCGCCGCTTTCTCCCCGGACCCTGTTGAACTGCAGTGGGGAAAACAACATCTTGAACCCTACGGGGTCACGTTATATGACGACTACGACAAGATGATCTCGCAAGATGGCCTCGAAGCCGTAGTCATTGGCACCGCAACATCCGTCCATGCTGATGAAGCGATCAAGGCCATGGGGAAGAACCTGCACGTTCTATGCGAGAAGCCGTTGTCCACGGATATTGAAGTTGTACGTAAATGCGAATCGAACTGGGCTGGGGAACTGACATCAACCTCGAGGTTGTAGTGTAAGCAAGTCGTTGAGGCCGCAAGGAAACGCCCACATCTGAAAGTCATGTGCGGTTTCTCGCGCCGATTCGATGAAAGCTACCGCGACGCTCACCAGAAGTATGAGCAAGGGTTGATCGGGAGGCCTTCTATTTTTCGGTCGCAGACTTGTGACAAACACGATCCTTCTGGTGAGCATGCTCGTATTTTACTGGCGCGGTTTTATTGACCTGGAGAAGGGTTCTTCGTCGAATACGCAGCTTGGTCCGGGGGTGTCTTTGTTGACATGTCCGTTCATGATATCGATCTTACGCTCTGGTTCTTCGGAGACGAAATTATCCCTAAATCAATCTCTGCCCACGGCATCACTGCTGTCCAACCTGACCTCAAGAGGTACAACGACTATGATAACGCAGTTGGCATCGTGGAGTTCCACAACGGGAAGATTGCTTACTACTACTGCTCCCGCATGATGGCGCATGGCCAGGAGGATGTCACGGAGATCATTGGCACGGAGGGAAAGCTAAGCGTGAATTCCAATCCGCAAACAAATTTAGTGAATCTGTATCACTCCGGCGGTATCACACGAGAGGTACCAAAGGACTACTATGGTAGGTTTGAAATGGCATTTGTAAGGGAGAGCAACGAGTTCACGGCTGCTTGTCTGGATGACACGCCGTTGCCATTGAAGCTGAGCAACGCGGTCAAGGCCGTTCAGCTTGGGGCATGGCTGCAAGAGGCTCTTGTTACTGGAAGGCAAATTCACTTCGATGAGATTGGGAGGAGAGTTGAGAGATCACACCTATGATTCGAAGAATAGATGATAGATGCTTGAAGAGCCAAATTTTAATACTCAGGCAAAGACTCAGTCACTAAAACCACTCCCCTCACGAATTAGGGTCTGTATGAAGGAGAGGGTCATGTGCAGAGAAATTAGTATCGCGGGGAACCTAGATTGAGCTGATGGAGGGCATATAGGGTGGTGCAAGTAGTCAATTAGGTGCTGAGGGCCAAGCTAGGTAGATTGACGTGTAGTAGAAGGTCTCTGGAGCGAGAGAGCTTAGAGGTAAATATATAGTAGATAAAAGAGCGCTAGTTCTAATCTGGTATGCACTAGTCTTAGATGGGAAACGGGTGGATGTGAGTCAAAGACGCACTGAGACTAGGCCAAGATCACGTGAAACCACTCGCGCCATGGCCCAACTTGTTTGGCACTGTCTGATCCACCAAGACGAGGCCTAGTTGCCATTGGAACTATTCATCCGCACCGGTACCATCCTCTGTTGCTTACGGAACATTTATAACTTCCGCACCTCTACCTCCACAATTGACCCGTGTAGGTTTCCATCGCCTGTACCGCGGAATACCGCATGCTAAAGAGTGGCGCCACCCCAGTAACTAAGATATCCCAATTCCTAACCTGAGGCGTACCCCCAGCATGTGCGGGCCAAATCTGAAGAAGAGAATGAATGTAAGAAACAGGCAGGAAAGGACGTTATCTACGACACCAAGAGCTCCTAGCAGCCTCCATGGACCCCATGTCAAATCAGCTCCCGAAGTATTCGTCAAGTGTTCTCATTATTCGGCAGTTGTATAACCATTTAATTGACAGTACCGCAGGAGTACCGAGGTGATCAGATAAGCGATAAAGAGTCCAGTGATTGAGATTTGAAGGACGCTGTTGAAAGCGGTTGCGCTTTAATAGGAACACTCGCAGCTCTTAAACGAGTGATTACATTTGTTCTAGGGCTTCTCCCCATTCGTGATGAAGGGGTTTGAGCTTGCGGCTTAAGCAGGAAAAACGAATCCGATTCACAGTCATGGCGCCTACCTCCTCTTGTCAATCCAACCTCAAATAGGGAAACTGTTGCTCATGGCGTTGAGATCTCCCATCAGCGTTAGTTCAAACATCAACTTCGCCAAAGGGGAAAGCATTAATTCGAACATCAATCTCAGCCATAGGGAATGCATTTGTTCGAACATCGATATCGCTGATGAGAAAGGCGATCGTTCGGACATCGACCTCACCAGATGGGAAAACGTTGGTATGAACACCACTACCACCCATCGAGAATGCGTTAGCTCGAGCGTCAACATTGGCGATTGGGTATGCATTGGTACGTGCATCGATGGTAAATGCATCGGTTCGAGCGTCCGTTGGGAACACATCCTCCAAGGAGTTGCTCCAACGTTCAACTTTAGTCCATTCCTCCGTCGTAGGAGTAGATTAGCGCTGGGCTTGGTTTTCCTGCCGGTGAGATTCGATAATGCTTGTAGCTAAGGCTTTATATTAATTCGTCATGGTGAGTGATAGGAACGTGAATCTGGCGTAGAGATGCAGGGGCCAGGGCTTCCAACGGGCCGTACTACGGTCCGTACAAAGTGAACCGTAACGGTCACGTGAGCAGTACGAACGTACCGAGTTTGTAAGCCGTACCGTACGGTTAATGATGCCCTAGGTACAGTACGTAGTACAGACTGTATTACCCTTTTAGGAAGTTTGTATAGCAATTTTAGAGGAGTAGGAGGGCTCTAGCAAACAGTAGGCTTGCAGGAGCGTTTAGAAGGGTTTTTAGAGCTTTAATTAGCTAAAAGTTTTATAAAAACGCGTAAATTTTTTTTTAAGTCTTTTAATTTATCTATCTGCAGTTTATTATCTTAAAAATGCCTATTACTAACTATTTTCTATTACAGAGTTATCTATCCACGCGCTTTGCTGCCTTACAGGCCTTATTTAGTTAATTAGATACCTCTATTGCCTATTTTACATAGTCTTGTAGGCTTTAGAAGTTAAAAGCCCTCTACACTACATCTTCTGCCTTATCCTGCAATAGTACACTGTCTGTAGCTAAAAATTAGTTACAGTAGTTTCTAAAGGACTGTAATTATAATACTAAAGTTAAGTTTATAATTAACTAGAATAATATATAGCTGTTAGACTTAAAATAAGTGTTGCCTTTAGCGCAGTTAAGTTACTGTGTAAAAAATAAAACTGTGTTATAAAGTAATTATACACTATTAAAAGTATAAGCTTATAGCACAGATTTAACGCTTTTAAAGAAGCAGAGTAAGGTAATCTGCCTCTAGCTCTGCTATTAATGCTATAAGTAAGGTTCTTAAAGCGCTGTAAAGGTAGTAGATAGCTATAACTATATTATTTAATACTTAATAAGAGAGCATAAGGTTAATGTTAATAGGGAGCTCTTCTCTAACAGTGTATAGCTACTGCAGCACCTATAGGAGGCAGCTAGAGGAGCAGCAGGCTTGTTACAGGGATTATCTTATACACTATAGTAGGAGAGTTCTCTGCGTAGTGCTCTAGTTAACTAGGCTATAGTGCAAAATTAGTTATTTAAAAAAGTAACATTATTAAAGACTTATAGTTTTATTAGCTAGAATTATATAGATCTTTTTACTACCCTTTTACATTCTACTGCTACGCTTTTTAAGGATATCTACGCTGCACTTTTACAGCAAAAGAAAAAGATTTAAATAATACTAGTAATAGTGCTATTAAAAATTACACTAAGCGTAAATGTATAGAGTTTTAGAAACTACCTCTTCTTCCTTGCAGTAGTAGCTGACTTTATTAGTAGGCGCGCACAGGCTACTATTATAAGAACTTTATAACTAATAATAGCTAAATGCTTTACACGCTTAGTAAGATTTTTTAATTAGCTTTAAAAACTTATACAGCAACTATACTAGCAGTGCTTATGTAACAGCGCAGGCAAGACAATGGGTCTAAATGCAGTATGGATCCACTTAGAGGCATATGGGAGTGCGTGGGGACTTAGAGACCTGGGAATACTAATGACACCTATAGGCCTTATACGTAGGATATCAGAAAACTACCAAGCTAGCTACGGGGGCGAGGTGCGACTAAATACATGAGGGAATAGGGGTAACTGCGGGAGACTAGGTCAAGTCATGGTCGGGGCCGATACAGGGACCCTTTAGATAGGATCCAAGCGACCTAAGATAGAACAATTCGTAGAATCATTACAGCTTAAGCCTTTAAGATAGCTGCTGTTATTAATAAGTATAGTATTATATTAAAATTTAGCTACTTTATTAGTAATAACATGTCTAACAATAATAACAAGCTTACTAAGAGCCTTAATAAAGAGCTTAATCTACTGTATAAGCTTAATAGACAGCACTAGATCTGCTGCGCTAGCTATATAATCTAGATAGTTATTAAAGCTATTATATATAGTAAAAGTGTTATAAAATTTAAGTAGAAGCTTACTAGAGCTGCTCTACGCAATTAATTTAAGCTATATAAAAAGTGTAGAGTTGTTAGACAACTTTATAACTTTATAAATAGTGTTCTTACATTACATAAGCGCATAAGGCTTTTTAAGACTCTTTAAATTAATATTATAAAAAAGGACTTAATTTAGTAGTTTAGTACACTTAATCTAGTGCGTAATAGCAGAGTGCACTAGCACTTAGTTTATCTTATGCTATTACACTGTTATAAGCTTAGAGAAGTAATTAGTTGCTTTTAATAGTAATAAAAAGGCTTTTTTAATGCTAATAAAAAAACTTAATGTGCTAGCTTTAATGCGCTAGCAGATCTTATTACTAAAGATAATTAAGATAAGATTAAGCGCTTTAAAGACTTTTTAGAGAAGTTTTATTAAATAATAAAGAGACTTAAAGGCTAAGGCTTATTTAGCTTACTATAGAGGACTATAACAGAGCTTTAGTGCCTCTAAATCTACTTTAATTAGATAAGAATAATTACTGCTAACAAGCTAAGCAACTTATACTTTAAAAATGCTATAAAGTTTAGCTATTAAAAGCTTACTACTTACTAGAGTAAACTAATCTTTAGTTTTTTAGTCTTATACTATGTAGTTGCTACTATCCTTAACTTTTAATTATATTTACTTTAGTTTTAAGATTACTAGCAGCATTATAAAAGCTAGGTAGATAAAGTAACTAGGTTAATAAAAATAATCTTTAACTAGTATTTAAATGCTAAAGAGAAGCCTAACTTTAAAAATAAGCTCTTATCTTTTAGGTGTTAAAAGCTGCTAGGTAGCAACTATTATAATAATAATTATAAGGCTTACTTTTTTATTAACCTCTTTTTTATAATAAATTAACACTTATATAAGTGTAAAAAAGCGTTAAATAAGCTGTAGCTTTACTATAACTTTATAAAAGCTAATTACTATAAAGATTACCCCTTACTCTGTAAAGAACTTTTATAATAGTAGTGTGATGACAAGCACTGTCTCTACTACCGTATAGAGCCGGGGAAGCATGGCAGAGTAGGTCGGCTCTATTTCAGCTAAACTAGGATGGGGAGTGAAGGAGGCGAAGGGTTTTCGCGAGAGAAAAGCTTGCGCAGCGCCAAGGCGCTAGCGCGCTCGCTTAACCCTTAGCGAGATCATGTGACTAGCAGTGGAGCTTAACAAGCAGCACCGTCACAAGTAGCTTACTAAAGGCAAAACAGCCTATTTTATTTTCTTTAAGATTACCTTTAACTTTCTTACTATCCTAGCTACTAGCTGCAAGTGTGAGAGGTGTTTTAGTGCAGCTAGTTATATAGTAACTAATAATTAAGGCTTACTTAAAAGTGTAATAATTAAGGCTATTTAACTCTAAAAGAATTAGTTACAGAATAAGGTAGTAAGCAGTAAGCTTTTAGACCTCTCTACTTATGTTACTAGGGAGAATTAGTTATCTAATAGCTATTTAGACCTTAATCCTGCGTCTCTAGAGACCTATAATATTAGTTGTTTTAACTAGAGTACAACGTACTTTAATTAAATTATACTACTTGTATAGATCACGTGAGCTGTACTAGTTACAATACGTACACCTCCCTCTCCTCCTCCCTGCCGTACGAACGTACTCAAAATCTCACCCGTACAGGCCTCAAAATCGCCCAATCGTACAGTACTACGCCTCGTTGGAAGCGCTGGCAGGGGCAGAAAATAGTGAAAGAGAAGGGGGACGTAATATAGACTTGGAAAACAAGGTGGATAGGGGCCTGAAGTGCAAGGATATATATACTTCATTGTTCTAAGACTTGGAGTCCACTGACCCACGGAGAACATACGTATTACGAGCATACGGCGGAGTCTATAATGCCATAAATACCAATGCGAACTGTGACGTACCGCACATTGGGTATTTTGTTACACTGACAGCGATTTGGACCGTGGGTCCCTATACGCAACTTAAGATCTTGAAAGTGTCCAGCCATACAGCCACGAATGGCAAGAAATGTGTTCCAAAGTCCCCCGGCGCAACTGTAACCTCAGCCTACAGCGTCCACACTTAGAAATACCGACCCATGCCTCATATGCGGGGTGTTGGTCCGGGGCCGATCAAGTCGTTTCGGTTGCGATTGGGGAACTTTGTATCGAGCGGATATTGGTTGTTACGACGTAAAATCCGAAAATGGAATAGCTGCATTCTCTGGAATCTATGGAACTTTTTTGGCTTACACCAAGCTGTAGATGCATATTTTCAAGTCATCCGTGAGATTCTTTGGTTGCGGGAAGACCATATCTTACAGGCAGAGTTCAGCGAGTTTACCTACACTTGAGTTCAATAGAGAGCCTACAGTGAGTCTTTGCATGGACTTTCCTTCCCTGCGAAAGATATGACACAAGCGAGTATCAAATTCCTTAAATGGAAAGCCCTGCAGGAGAAGGAGAAGCCTTCCAGCTCTTCAAGGAGCTTCCAGAAGATGCAAAGGATAGGAGGAAATCAAATCTCGTATGGGATGAGCTGGGCGTTGCCGTTACTGATTTTCGAGATACCTTCCAAAGCTGTCATCTGCATAGCCATGGCTTTATATCCCGTTACCTTCCAGGGTTTCCGGATCTGGGAGCAGAGAAAGAGATTCCAGAGAATTATCTACCGGTGGTGAAGAAACTGCTAGAGAACGAGCTAGAAGGTGTCGGAACGGTGTTTATCTTCGACGAGAGAGAGCTATATCCAGCCACATACTCAATCCAGCAGGCTCTGATCACTCTCGAAGCTCCGAGCCAGGGGCCACCACCTACATCAGAGAAAATAGGCTTCAGCGACAAAACTCATTTGTTCTTCCCAGTAACTATGCGCGCTCGGACACCGATCCCATTTCCGTTATCCGGAGGATCCTGAAGAGTTTCACACGGGGATGTGGAGAAATATTGCGCCAGAGGATTAGGGCGGTCAAGTGATGGCCCTTCGCGTATAGGGCTCTTGGCCCAACTGACGGTTTTTACCAGCTTTTGGAGGCCGCTGTTCTATCTCGTCGATGAGCTGCCCCTAGCGGCCCGCGACAGTATAACCTGTTAATACGGATGACATAGTTAAGAGAGATTCAGTTCGCCAAGGAATCATTAGCACCAACTACTATGTGAGGTACAATACAGGACAGAGCTGATACTTCTTGAAGAACCAGAAACCAGGTGAAGCGCTGATCTCTAAGCACTTCAATTCTGAGCCTGAGGCCAAAGCACCTTGTAAGGATGCACTCAAGTGAAAACCTAACGGAAATGCTGAATCCATGATCGCCGAGCGCTCCTTCCAAGTCTCAGCTTGCACAAAATTCTAGCCGACGCAAAGCTGCGAAAACGCATCGAGATTCGCACTTTGATTTTTCTCGTAGATTTTAGGTAGTGTTGATGGGACTGGAGAAGCATAATGTTTGCAGTAGTCACGCATGACTCTCACGCATGGCTCACACGATAGTCGTCTACTCACACGATGGTCTCATGTTGCCAAGACTTACCCCTTTTCTTGTATATATATAGACTCCTAGATAGGCCCTCTAGTAATTAATCTAGTTTAGTTCCTCTCATCTCTGTGCTTCCACATGCTTGACACATAATCAGTGTTTAGGGATAAATTTTCGGCTAGTATTCTTACACCCCTCTACGCAATGATAGTATATACGTTAGCAGTACCCTAGGAAACGGAAGAATAGAGAAAACATATCAAACCCTTACCGTGTGTTGAAAAAGAAACAATTCATGTACGGGCAAATGAAAGTCGTCAGAGACGTGATTCGCCGAGAGTTGCAAAGATCTAAGGCTCGTATGGAATTGCTGAATGACATGACAGGCTTACTTATTTATCTTTCAAATGATTGCCCATTACGTGAGGAAGGCCCCCTAAGCATGCAGGAAGCCCTTGAATGTTACGGGAGTTAGCTTTAGATTGAACAATAGTGTCCACTGTCTGCAATCAGAATCGAAACTTTCGTGCGAGAGAATGATAAAGAGTTAGTCTCTAGGGTATATTTAGTGTGATATTTCCTCCATGCGCCATGTCCTCCTAGCTAAGACGAGTGCGGGTGTACGAACAGGGGCTCATTTCCAGGTCTAATACGCCCCGCGCCACCTGATCGTCTTGACCGCCGTTTTGGGTGAGTCATCAGCACTCACATGTCCTCGGCTATGTGATCGACCTCGCCTGTAGTTTGGCTAAAAAAGAGAGTGAGATTACATCTCGTCGACCGACGCGGAACACGGCAGGGTAAATCCAGGGCAGAGATTTAGATTCTGTTAATGTAGCAAGAGGTTTAATAGAAAAACTCAGTTTCAATCGTACATGGGCAGAAAGAGCAAACAAATCTGACGTGTAATGTTCGCATCTTTGTTCGTTCCATGTATGGGAGCTGATTGCAAGAGGGGGCCTATGCCCGAAAGCGGGCTATTTACGATGGTATCTCCCACGTCGCTTACCTCGGGTAAGCTATTCTCTAGTGATTTCGTATGTTGGTATTGGCTAGGTTTCCAACGTTGATGATGGCCAGGGTTGTTGTTTCCAGATTTCATCTATGTGGCGCGGGTTTGTGCGGCACGCTTCGATTCCGCTGCCCGTACCGAAGGACCCAATTTTCCACCAGAAATAAAACTAACTTCAACAGAATTGGACTTCACCATCGATCCCCTCTCACAATCACTTTTCACCAACAAGATGGGGGAATCCGAAGTGAAAGTGGACTTGGTTGCCGGTTCAGCGAATGGCACAACACCTAGCAACCTTGAGTCTGGTGGGCAAGAGCAAGTATGGTCCGGGCCTCACGATCCGGAACGTCCAAAAAACTGGCCTCGCTCGAAGAAATGGACAGCGACCTTGATTCTTTCTGGGTTTGCATTCCTCCAGCCTCTCTCGGAAACCATGCTCTCGCCGGTTGAGAGGCAGATTTCACACAGCCTACATATCGAAGATGCCTACGATTGGCTGCTAATCAATTCGTTGATTCTCATTGGAGTTGGTTTGTCATCGCTCATCCTAGCACCTCTCTCTGAAGTGTACGGTCGCAAGCCCATCCTTCTCGCTGGTAGTACCATCTTTATCATCTGGAACACTGGGTGTGGAGCAGCCAGAACTCTAGATCAGATGTTGGCCTTCCGTCTTCTCTCGGGTTTCGGGGTGTGTGTTGGGGATGCCATTGCTGGCGGAGTCCTTGGCGACTTATGGAGAGCAGAAGAGCGAGGGAAAGCGTTTGCTCTCTTCATGGCAGCTCCACTACTTGGCCCGGCTCTAGGTCCCATATGCGGAGCTTTTATCTCAGAAGGGATGGACTGGCGGTGGGTATTCTGGATCACTTCAATCGCTTCTGGTGCGGTGATTCTGGTCGCCTTCTTCTTCTTGAAAGAGATGTACGAGCCTCGATTAGAATACACGCAGAGGAAAATATTGAGGGGTAAAGATTCAAGCAGCGGGAAGACGGGTGATGAGAACAAGCCCTTCCTGGGACTCATGCGGACGAATATCCAACGGCCACTTCGAATGCTAGGCACCCAACTCATTGTCCAGCTCCTCGCAGCCTACATGGCTCTGCTTTATGGCACAATGTTCTTATTTCTGTTTCTCTATCCCCGAATGTGGTCACAGCAATACGGGCAAGGCATACGGATTGGGAGCCTGAACTACCTCTCAGTCGCCATTGGGCTTATATGTGGCGTGATGGTCGCTGGTCACCTCAACGATTACATCTTCACGAGCCTGAAATCCCGGAATAACAACGTCGGCCGCCCTGAGTTCCGGGTCCCAGCCATGATTATCGGAACTTTTCTCGTTCCAGTTGGTCTTGTATGGTGGGGGTGGGCTGGACAGGCGAAGGTCCATTGGATCGTACCCAACATCGGAAGTCTCATATTCACCATGGGCGTTTACGTGTGCTCCGGGTCTGTGTCGGTCTACACTATTGATACATACACTCAGTATGCTGCGTCAGCTATCTCGACAAACCTAGTGCTACGAAGTTTGACGGCGGCATTCTTCCCTCTCTTTGCACCATACATGTTTAACAGCCTCGGGTTTGGATGGGGTGCTACTGTTCTAGCAGGAGCGTTTCTGGTATTCGGATCCACGGCAGTATTTATTCTCTGGTTCTACGGCGCGAGGATTCGGGCAAAGAGTCCTTATTGCGCTGCGGGAGACGAGAAGGGATAAGACGTTAACATGCGACAACGGAGATATTCAGCATGTAGCGGTAATGAATAGGTGACCTGGTTAGATAGATACTTAGGTACAGCTTCAATTGAAGCTTACATGAATGAGAACTCGCAATGTCCCAAGGTCAGGTTCCCAAGTTGGGGCGACCACAATGGGGCTAGATTAATCACGTGGGGGGAGGGAGGGGGATCAGCCCCGTAGTCATCTGCCTCGACTCCCTCGACACGTCCACCATGTTAGCACAAAAGAGAGCATAAACAAGATAGATTCTACCTATCACACTCCTTGATAGGGTTAAAAGAACAGCAAAAGACTGCGAAAACCTCTTATCAAACGCCTCTGCCGTGGTGGAACCACGAATGTGCCGCCAAGAGAGTGTTACATAAGCACGCTACCCGCTCTTTCTCTAATCTTGAAATGCCCATCACCACCACGCATCCTTCTATCTACCGTCGCTATTCATTATCCAACCAGTCCCGCGTCCATCAATAGGTGTCTTCCACCCCTCCAGATGTCTCAAATGTCGCCTCAGGAGCAGTCTTTCCCGGCAGCCAACGAATCTACTCCTCGTCCTGCCAGATCGAAGAACGGATGCAACGCTTGCCGGTAAGCTCTCCCAAATGCTAGATTTACTGGATGACAGCACGTAAAACGGAACATGACAGGATTTGGTATCTACTTCATAATATTCTTGAACCCAGCAGACAGCGAATACCTAAACTCATGAAGCTCTACGGTATGCGGTGGCTTGCTGTAACTTGCTGACGATGTTCTAGGCGGCGAAAAGTTCGTTGCAATGAGCGCCGTCCGCGGTGTGCACATTGTGAGAGACTTAACCTAGATTGCACGTGGAACCGGGCTCCTACGTCGCGAAATTCCCATGCAAGCCAGATAGGCCCACAAACTCTGCCGACTGCGCAAACCCCAAGTACTACCCATCCGAGTGCTACCGCATTTGATGGGTTTGGCTTGAATGGGAGTTCCTTCTTCGACCTCTCGGGCCCACTGGGAATTGGAACTTGGGATGAAGCCATGCTGCTGAGTCCTAGTTCGTGGCCTTCTGACCACTCAAACTCTAATCCGAGCACGAATTTCAACCTCGGACCCCAGCCTATTCAGCAGCAACCTCCACTACCACAATTTCCTGACCAACAGGATATGGCACAACAATCAGTGAGCACAATTCCTGATCGTGGTGCCTATCACCCTGATCCTGCTTCCACATCGCCTTTTGCATCGGAAGGGAGAGGAAATGTGACTTCCAATGATGAGGATCTGCTCATCACCGCATTTCTACAAATGCTAATGCCGCCTATCCTCACCCCCGTCGAAATTGGCCCAAAATGGGCGTCGACGCGAGCGTTCTTCGCTACTATGGCCTCTGAATCACCTGTAGTTCGGAGTGCTATTATGGCTTTTGCAGCAATGCAGATGCAGCGCAGTGGGTTGGGTTCAGATGGGGGTGCTAGAGTGACAGATTGGAGACCGTTGTATGACAACGCAGCAAGACAGTTGTCTAGTGCGTTAGGGAGGAGAAAGGATGGGGCGGAGAAAGGCAAGGATGAGCTAAAGTATGTGCTCGCTGCTTTGTTCCTTCTCACCTATACAGACGTAAGTGCCGCCACTCGATAAAATGTTGCCACAGGCGGGGAGTATGGCTAGAATATAGCCTGTTTGTCAGGCTGCTTGCCTGCATTGCCGTCAACATCGACAAGATTACAGTTTCTGTTCTAGGTGATGAAATTTATACATGGACCTGAGAGACTGACACTGTTCTCAGCTCCTTACCGAGACACTTCCAAGGGCACATGGGAATCTGAGAGAAGCATACAATCTAATCCAAAATTCCGAAAAGGGGTCTTTTACTGTCCCAGAGAAACGATTGATATCTTGGCTCCGTCTTCTCGACGCTCGTGCTGTCTCAACTGCAGGTGGAGAGGGTCTCTTCCTCTCCGATACAGACGATACAATTTTCGACGCCTCGCCTGCCGCCAACTCTGCCTCGGAGCCTGAAACCCTCGATAGTGAAATTGAGGAGATTCTATTCGATGTCCTATATCATCCAGGTATCGTTTTCTACCAGAAGGTGCAGTCATTTGTGGGCCGAATCACGAAGATCGATCCCTGGCACCGAAGTCGTGGTACAGTGCAAGATGAAACAGAAGTCATGGCCGTTGGCGCTGAGATAGCAAAGGATCTGCACGCTCTGTATGGACAAAGGCCTGCACTCATGGATCATGCGGTCGCGGGCAACCTCACGGAAAAGCATCTAGCCAGGAATCTGGCTACGGCTTTAACTAGAAGCTTCCGTACCTACTTAGCCAACTATTACGCGTCGTTTCTGCACCTCCATCGCGTGGCATATAAGCAGTTTCCAAAAACCAAAGACGTTAACTCCGCGATCACAAATATCAGGAAGCTATCTCACCTCATGGCCGAAACTGACGAGTCCCTACCAGTGAATCTCCTCTGGCCACTTTTGATGTGGGGGTGCGAAGAGGAAAATTCAGATGAGCGAAAATGGATTTTAGGAAGTATCCGTGGATTGGAGAGCATTGCAACCAACGCGAAGCCCACAGCTGATCTCCTTGAGGAAGTACAGCGTCGGCAAGATGAAGGCAGATGTAGGGTCGACGTTCGGACTGTGAGCCAGGAGTACTTTGCAAGCCATCATTTTGCCATAGTATAATCTAATAATGCTGCATTTTTGGACAGTCTAGGTAAACAGAATACGAAGACTCTTCCAAAACGCTTGCTAGGGGGTGATTAAGGAGAATGAGCAGCTCGAAGATGTGAAGATAGGAGGAGTGGTCTGAGCATCTGCGGATGGTAGAGTATGTACCCCTGTGGTTATTGGAATGCTACAAAGGCTAATTGGCGAGATAAGATAGCAGTTTCCTAGAAGGGGATGGACCTACTGCAAACGTTAGTCCTTAGATGGGATGTATGCACCCCTATGTCGACTCGTATTATGTGCCTTTCAGTCTTTCTAAAGATAGCCCAGCGCCATGAACGCAACAAATATGGCAGACCTAGACTAGACCAAGGATGCCTCGACAAAATCCAACCCAGACACCTGGTTGACAACCCACTTCCTCCTCTCCTCGCTAGAGTATCTCGGGTACGGTCTCCGGCAATGAGCGCTGGTCTCCGGATATCCTCTCTTCTTTGCAACCACCCACTTTGTGCCGTTAATACCACCTTTACCGAATCCCCATTCGGCAACGGAGAGTTTGATCTGCAACGCCTGAGCTTCGGCAATTTTTCCAGACTGATAGAGGCTGAATAACTCGACACAAGTCTATTCATTCAATTAGCTAGCGGCGTGAGACCTGATGGAAGCGTGCTTGCCCTTGGGAAGAGATTTGCAACTCCCGTAATACATCCAGTGCCGCCCACGCTCAACGCTGGAATCAGCCAATCGCTCTGTCCCGCCAGCGCGCAAAATTGCGACGTTTTAAACGACGCAGATATCCTAGAGACTTTCGCAATCCCTCCACAAGTAAGCTTGACGGCGGCAATATTTGGGTGCTTTCCTAGAATGTCCAGCATCTCCGAGTTCACATCCAAGCCTGCTACTACTCCTGGGAAGTTGTAGATGACAATGGGAATGGGGCTTGCATCTGCGAGTTCCTGGAAGTACGCAATTATTGCCGCCTGGTCCATTGCGAAATGGAAGTACGAAGGTATCAGTGCTAGATATGCGGTTGCGCCCGCCTCTTTTGCTTCGATGGTCTGCTGGATCGTATCGCGTGTGCAGCCTGCCACCCCTCCAATCGTAATGGGAAGTTCTCCTCGGTCTAGTGTTTCTGCCGCTTTTCGACACTTCTGTACTAGCTGGGTCTTCTCGGTGGATGTGAGGGTCGCAGCTTCGCCATTCGTTCCCGCGATTACTATGCCATGGAGCCCAGACGAGATGAGAAAATCAAAGTGGGTTTCCTGAACATCCCAGTCGATCTCCTGTTGGGTGTTATTCTTGAAGAATGTTAGGGAAGGGACGTGAATGCCAGGTGGAAAGGAGTATCGTGTAGAATCGCAGCCATTGGAGAGTGTCTCGTTGGAAGGCATTTTGAGAAAGTTGTGATACAGAAACAGACCAATGTTTAAGGTAATAATTTCGCACCCATTTGCGAATGAGGTTTTTTTTTGACGAGTTATTCTTCCGCTTCGCATTCCGGTACCGTTCCGATTAACCCGAGCTCGACAAAGAGATCATCCGACTTCTTGCTCAGTTGAAGGGGACAATTCCACCAAGTCGATGAATTCGGCGGAATTCAATTAGTGCAACCGACTTCCGATGGTTTCTTGTTCATGATCAATTCACTAGTCTATCAACTGGGGCGTCTATTGGTTCTCTGTAACAAGTCCGATATTCACCCAGTAGCGTTGGCGAAGACATCCATGTCAGCCGACGTGCATTAAAGCCTCCACTCGTTTCGAGCCCCGCCTCTCTCCATGCAAACGCCATCTTGCACATGGCGGGGCGGCCGCAGGAATTCGTGGGTCATATGCGCCACATGAAGTTCCCCAGTCCAGTACTCCGCAACATATCGGGCACCTGACGAACTGCTGGATTCCACCCGAACCGCACCCCGTGGAAGCGCCCTGACTCGAAGCCCCAGTCCCGACAGACAGACGGTCGGAAGCGACGAGTCACGTTTAGTCCCAGTCTCAGGGTTCGTGTGGAGTCGTCGCATGGCCAGAAACAACTTTTATAAAGACTTCAACCCCGGGGTACAAGATCATCATTGTGCAGTCTACGGGACTAGGCATACCTAGACATTACTTCAGCCTTTTTGAAAAACTTATTCGGCTACGATGACGGGTTTTTCTCGCGCCAAGGAGGATCGACCGACCCCTCCTGAGGTGGTATGTATTATATCCTATTCTAAGATTAGAGTCGAGGTCCTGCTCTGATACTAATGTCTTTCAGTATAATTGGAGGGTGTATGCTGCCTCACTCGTTATATCAATGGGCGTACTCGCCTACGGATATGATTCAGCTTTCATTGGCACAACGATCACGCAGAAGAGCTTCAAGCGTGACTTTGGACTTGCGAAGATGAGCAAAAAGGAGCAAAATGACGTGTCAAGTAATTTGACTTCAATTTGTATGGTGTCTTCTCCCTATGGCCCTGATTTCCTCAAATTAATAACCATGATTCCAGATTCCGCTGGTGGATTCTTCGGCGCACTCTTCATGTTCTTCTCGCTCGAGCTCCTAGGTCGTCGCATGACTGTCATTATCTCGGATGCTATCTTCATCTTCGGTGCAATTCTATGCACCGTTCCGACTCATCAGCTTGGCCTCATCTATGCCGGACGTCTCCTCACGGGACTAGGAGTCGGTGGCATCGCAGCCGTCTCTCCAATTTACATCGCCGAAATCGCGCCACCTGCAATTCGTGGACGTCTCACCGGATTTTTCGAATCCTTTTACCAGACTGGTGCCGTGATTGGTTTTTGGATCAACTATGGCATTGTCCACAACATCGATACCAACAAAACGATCGCATGGCGGATTCCCATGGCTGTACAGCTCATTCCTGCTGCCTTATTGGCTCTTATGATTCCCATTCTGAAGGAATCTCCAGTTTGGTTGCTTAAGCAGGGTCGCGACGACGACGCCTATGCTGTTTACAGTTATATTCGCAACCTCCCGGCCGGGCATCCCTATATCATGGAAGACGTCGCCTTCGTAAAAACCCAAATTGCCAAAGAGCGTGCCATGGTCACCGGAACCCAAACTCCGTCTTTCACCGAGTTCATCAAAGGTGCAGCGAAAGAAAGCATGATGAAAGGAATGCGGAACCGGTTCCTCCTCGTCTTCATCATGTTCATGTGGCAAGGCTGGTCGGGAGCCGCTGCCATAAACTACTATTCCCCAACCATCTTCACCTCAATCGGACTCACCGACGTCACCCTCTGGACCGGCATCTACGGCGTCATTAAAGCCGTCGGGTCCATTATATTCTTCACCTGGTTCATCGACGCCTTCGGCCGCAAATGGCCATGGATAATCTCATCATTGTGCTGCGCCTTCTGCCAATATTATCTCGCTGCGTACATTGCGATCGGCAACCCGAAGCCCGGAGTCCCGCAATCGTCCTCCACAATTGCTGGCGGGAAAGCCGCAACCGCATTCATCATGATCTTCGGAGCAACGTGGTCCTTTGGCGCAAACGGGCTCCCCTGGATCATCTCCGCGGAAATCTTTCCCTCATCGCTGCGCTCGATTTCGGGGCCGTGGGCCGGTATGAGCGTCTGGCTTTGGACGTTTGTGGTAACGAAGGCGCTGCCGAGTATGTACACGAGTATGGGGTATGGGGTTTATGTGTTCTTCGCAACGTGTCTTGTAGGCGCGAGTATTTATGCGTACTTCTTTATCCATGAGACGAAAGGATTGAGGATGGATCAGATGGACCATTTATTTGGGTTTGAGAGGGAAGAAGTAGCATTGGCGGGAGATGTGAAGATGGGAGATGGGGAGAGTGAGCATGAGAAGGAGGTCAAGGTGGATGTTAGGAAGGAAGTTGCGTGATTACAGAAGAGGAGGTCTTCATCTGCGCGGATGGGTTTAATATCTGAATGGGTCTCGGTAGTAGATATACAAGTATATTCTGTGAAGGATTTATTCAGGATCTGGGTGTGTGCTACCTTTCTCAATCAAATAGTCGAGACCTAGAACTCTAATTTCAATTGCTGGTCCAAGCCTATGTCAAGGGCGAACGAAGATCCACAAAATGACGATCACGCACGTCAAAGGAGACAGAAGGTCGCAGAGTTGGGGCTGAGAATGACTGTAGACGTTAAGCCTTCACACCAAGTGCTAATCATTTGTTTCCGGCCTACAAAACAAGAGGGACCAGAATGCAAAGGAAAAGCTATGGTTTAGAGAATGGAGAGTGTGGTATCATTGAGTAGTCTAGTAGTACAATCATTACACGTGAGTTTACCCAGTACCCATGACCAATAGGCCATCATTACCGTATATCCAAACCCACCCACATTGTCATAACGTCGTAAACTAAAACGCCCCCACAAATACAAATACATCCGTTCGTAATCCCCTCCTCGCCGGAACATCACTTCCCAACCTTCTCCTTCATCCCGGCAAGCCACTCCCTACAGCTCGAACAATTATACCGTCGCATGATCCCACTCCGCAGGACCGTCTGCAAACATCTTTCGCTATACTGATGTCCGCAGGTATCAACTTTTCGCATGAACACCGCGTTGTGTTTGCCGAGGCAGATGTTGCAAGCGAAGTACATGGCAGCGATGCGATCCTTTTCTTCGGCGTCGATAGGACTGTCAAGTGTGCTGCTGATCGAGGTTCTGGAACGATGGAGACGCCATTCTGGGCTACGGGGAGATGGAGAGGAGGTTTCGGGTGTGTTTTCGGCGAAGTTAAGATCAATGAGCTGGGTTTGTGCGCGTCTGAGGAGAAGGTTGGGAGTGTGCGGGGTTGGTGGAGGGGATAACGGGGCCGCTGGTCCTGGAGGCAGGTCGAGTATTGAAGGTGATTTTGAGGGGAATATTTGAGGCTCGGCAGGTAATGGCTCTGGAAGTTTCTCGGGTGCTGGAGTAGGGGGCAGAACGAGGTGCGGCTCGGTCAAAGCTTTACTCGATATAGCTGCTGTAATAGAAGGACTCTCGGGGAGCGGAACGAGTTCAGGGTTCACAGAGTTTTCAGGAATCAAAGATGTCTCTACAGGCGAGGAGCTTAAAGAAGGCTGCGCCTCGACGTGTGGCGTAACATCGATAGGCTCTAATGGCTCTGGTGTAGCGGGAGTATCTCGTATTTCGGATTCGTGCGAATTATAGCTTGTGGTTGGAGGTTCCAAGTCCGTAAAATCGTTATCAAACTCAGGCTCACAATCTGCAGATGGGAATTCCGAGATCGATTGGGATGGTAGCTCCAAAGTCGAAGATTGAACGGAAGATGCATCTATTAGGTCTTGGATGGGTTCCTGGTATTGGATGTCATCAATGGTATTGGAATGAGGTGTATCCAGTTCCGACGGGATTGAGGAAAGAGAAGGAGATGTCGCATCCAGCATCTCCAAACTTGCGCCTGTGTCTTCTTGGCGGATATCCGTGGGCATCTCAGGAGCCACGACGGGCAGCATCTCGTCGACGATGGGAAGGTCCGGCTCCACCTGGGCGATATCTCTTGACTCTGAAAGTTTTTCTTGGGGGAATACTTGTTCTTTTCTCTTCTCTTCTGGGATTGCATTCGCTTCTAGGCTGACAGCTGCCTCCACGACTACGTTTTCCTGCCCGGCACCGGTTAAAAGCGATTCCGGCTGGGTTTCTTCCTCATAAACCACCTCCTGGGCTTCCGGCACAACTTCTTTCACTGGCTCGAGCGAGATATCAGTATCCGCACGTTCTCGTGGTTTATTCTCTGGCATCTCATTGGCATCCTCTTTCTCTGGCGCGGCTAACTGCTGGAAGTCTATGAACGAAGTCGGATTATGTCTACCACAATAACTCCTTCCGTTACCGGCATCAACAATGATAGCCAGCTCCGTGCATTGCGGGCCTTGGTAATCGCGGAAAACCTGACATCGCTTGGTGGAATAGGGATCGTGTACCTTACAATACCAGTGGTGATGCGGCCGATGAAATCTCATCTCAACATGACGTGGACACCTATACTGCGTATTTTTGGGCATCCGGAAGCGGCATAGGATGATGGTTGATGCCGGCATGATGGGTGATATGCAGGTGCAGGTGTGCTGATTCGACACGTTGCTCACCACATGTTCTTAAGAAAGCCGGGAGAGGCTGAATGAAGAGTACGCGGTTGCGCGCACGGTGAAGAGCATTTACAAACTACTTCAAGCGGGATGAGACTGTCTGATGTTAGAGAGTGATAGAACGAAGAATTAATGTTTGCTGCGATGAGGCTGGGGAGACGCGACGCGTTGGCGCAGAAATTTGCTCGCTTGGCGGAATCATTGAGGCGTTTCAGCCAAGCCTCGGAAATTTCGGTGGCTGGGGGGCCCTTATCGATAAGGAACCTCTCAACTCGAATATCTAACCGTTATTTTTGAAATAGTTAACTATCTAGAAGACGAAGGTCTTTCCAATCGGTTGCCAATCAATCTTGAGCTTAGCATCTCACTATACTATATATAAATCACATTGCTCTTTGGACTCACGGTCCACAATACATGACTCTGTTCATAACTCGTGCCCCTGCAAAAGTTACGATATCTCTATAAGATATATGATTATTTCTGTACCTACTTTGAGGCTATATGCCCTTTGTTTCTCTGGAATATCTTGATTCATCCACATCAGTTTAGTTAAGCCTGATCCTCCGAAACAGAATCGCTCTCGTACACGAATTCGGAACCAGAATCACCTCCCAGTTCGGCAACCTCTTCGTCCTCTCCGGAACAGTCAGCAGGATAGAAATCCCCACCAACGCTATCGCCGTCGACTCTGTCGTTGGTACTGCTAGTAACTTCCGGTTCCTGGCCCTCAAATCCGTCATCGGAATGGCTACAAGGATACCTCCCCTCAGTTCTGCTGTGAAGATCCCTTCCTTCACTATGGTCTTCAGCTAGATCGACGTCGCCAATGGCATCATCCCCAATTTCGGGCTCTTTAATGCTGCCAACATCGGTAGCTTCTGCATCGTCTTCCTCAATGTTCTCCTGAGAGCAATTCTCCATTTCCTCATCTGACCCTTCTTCCATCTCTCCGTCGACCTCTGGCGACTCTCCTTCTATCTCTTCATGGGCCTCTCCCTCGTCTTCGGCCTCTTCGGCCTCGAAGTCTTCAACCTCGCTATCGACCATAATCTTATCCCGAGAAACATTCAGCATCCACTCGCGACAACTCGGACAATTGAACCGCATTGCATGGTCACTGGATAGCAGTTGATGCAAGCCCTCCTCACAGAACTCATGTCCGCAATTATCCAGCTTGCGCGTTCTACCCTGGATCTCCATGCAGATACTGCAGGTATGCTCGACGACCGTGGTGAAGCCGTCCAGGTTTCCCAGGAACAAGCCATCCCCTTCGCCATCGGGGAGCACGAGAAGGGATTCATTGGGCATCTCACCTTCACCGTCCTCTTCTCTGTCTTCGGCGTCGACGTCGGAATCATCCACACTGTCTTCTATAGCGGTGTCGCTATCATCTGGGCTTTGGTTGGCCTCCCTTTCATCGTTAATTTTGTCGTGTTTGGCGTTGAAAGCAGGTGCAACTTCCTCATCTGATTGATCGGTATCAGATGATGACTCGCGTTGCTGAGTAGCTTCCACGGGTCGTGGAGAATACTTGTGCTGCAGATAGTCGCGGCGCAAACGAGCATCCCCAGAGGCCCCCACCCTACCGGAACGGAAATTGGGCCCTTGTGCCATGTCGGTACGATGTATGCTATTGAGGTCGTGTTGTGGTGGTTTGTAAAACTTCCATATTTAGCAAGCAAAGAGGAAGGAGAGAGGAAAATTGCCCAGATGCAGAGGCTCTAAATGGGGGATTAGGGATAATGAGAGAAATCAGACGCCCATACACATAACCATTTCAATACCACTGTCGGTGAGTGCAATTTGGGACTGCCCTGACAAATTCCCGAGGCAGTGAAAGTGGAAAGTGATAGCGAGAAATGATAGGCAACCACCTACGATTTGACATAGCGACTATTTCCTTGGGGCTCAACGTCGCAATGTAAGACGCCATTGTTAGCATGCTCGCTTTCTCTAAGCAATTGCCTAATACAGGCGCAATACATTAATATGACCATGAATCCCTTCATCACTTACTCTCTAGAACGAGAGTCTTCCTTATCATCAACGCTATCCTCCTAGGCACAGGAAACATCCACGTCGGAAGGTTTGCGTACTCGAAACGATATTAAATGCCAGTGGACAACATCCGCAATTACGGAAACACTCCCGTCGACGATGCGGCTGAAGGCATATGGAGTAAATACTACCGACAAGTGTAGCGAAATTCATCAACCTTTTAAGACGATCTCCCTCCCTGTCCTCCGGAGTTTCTTCTTCAAAGTCTTGGTTCACGGGATTCTGGTCATCTTCACTATGGCTGGGCTGGAATGTGCTGGGCTGCGGCCGCGACCCTCTTCAACCCCATTTTTCTCCGCATCATCGTCCTCTCCCCAACCTACATCCAGACCCAGCATACGATTTTGAACTTTTGTCAACTTCCCCTCTATTATCTTACCCTCCCTTAAAATTTCCCTCATGAATAGAGTTGGCTTCTCAGTCCTCGATGACAAGGTCCTAGGTTTCAGGGACGTGGTTGTTATAGTAGTTGATCGGGAGAAACAGGAGATGAATTTGTTGCAGACGGGAAAGCCATCCACGGCTCGACTGCGTCATTCATAAAATGGCCACCGCATCTTCTCGCTTAACGTGAGAACATAGTATGGCATCTTAGGTCGCAAAGTAGCATTGTGTTCATGCTCTCCTACTCCCAGTACGGGATTTGATAGACGGAATCTACTCTGTTTATCCTCAACGTTGTATGATAATAAGCTGGAGAGGCTCCTTTCCCACCCTAGAAATTCTAAGCAGCATAACATTTCGTTTCAGACAGAACGTTCGACTTCTCCCACACCCTATGCCTCTTTAGTCCATGGCACGAGAACCGTCGGTCCAAAGTCCTGCGGCTCCTTCGTTTCGCAATGAACACCCATTCGAAGATCCATATCCAAAACTTCATCCCCCGTCGCAAATCGATACGAACGCGTCTCGCAGACCTCTAATCGATCTCCTTGCACCAAAAACGCCACGAATCCCCGATGCGTTATTACCACAATATTTTTATACGTAGCAGAAAGCTCTCTCAATCTTGTTCTAACAGTCTCTGCTCGTAATAGTGCTCTTTCCCGCGAATGAGGCGCATGGTCCCATTCCTCAGGACATTGGGAAAAGTCGAACTGGGGAAACTTTGCCGCTAACTCGGCGCGCGAGACACCCTGGTTGCAGATTGCGTCGTGGGCTTCGCGGAGGTCGGGCCAGATCTCGACCTTACACTCCGATATTCCAGAGCCGAGAAGATTCGGGAAAGCATTGAGAGCTGTTTGGATCGTCCGCGTCATGGGCGAGATGATAATAAGATCCGGAATAGCAGTAATTCTGATCTTTTTCGTAGCTTCATCTCCAGCATCTGTAAGAGGTGGATCGCGGTGTGGGTAACCGCGCTGGATGTTGTGGAGAGATTGGCCGTGGCGAATGATGTGGATTTTAGGAGTGCCCCCATGGTCAGTGCTGATTGGTGATTGACCTTGTCTCATGACTGTGAGAGGTGAGAGAAAATTCTGTCAAAGAAATGAAATCGTACGCTGGAAAATGTGTGATGGGGTAATGGCTGCCAGAATTGGCAAACTAGGCAGCAGCTTTTATCACAATAACTGATTAGTGAAGACCACGTGATACTTCTGAATAGCAGCTTAGTTCTGTATATAATAAAGTAGACGTGCATTTAGGTTACTACTGGCTGAAACGGGATGCAACGAGCTTTATTATTCATATCAGTGCATTCATTGATAAATTTGCGTTTCTATCAGAGTACCATCCCGGATGAGTACCCATCACTGTGAGAACGTACTTTTCAGCACGGCATCCTTCCTGATACTCATCCTTACGGATGGATCACCACTTTCCGTATAGAAGTCAGCTCTTCTCACGTTGTTGGGGCACAACACGGATAGTTCAAAAAGGGGGAGCACCCCGAATGTCGCTCCTCTATGTATACAATCTATATGTAACGATATGCTCAAAAGCGTCCAAAATACCCCTCGGCACTCAATTTTTAATATCGTTGAGAGCGAGAAAATTCGAGTATTGTCCGTTCTAGGGTCGCACAACCCCGCCACGCTGTAAAATCCGAAGGATACTCAAATAATAAGCAACTTAAGGTAGATGCAGATAGTAATATTTACTGTAATGCTATCTTAATCCTGTGCTAGAACTACGCTTAAACGTCCAGAAACCCCTAGCCTTTAGTACAGTAACTATATATTATTATACCCTATAATATAGCTCTTACCATCTATAACATTTTTAAAAAGGTGTTATCAGAGACTCAAGGTCTTACTATCGTTCTAGAATACCTTGTAGCGCGCAAATTTATACTAGGTCACCACTCTAACAAATTAACACCTCTAAACAAACGATTACTGCCACAACTAGTGTAAAATACCCCTCAAATCCTGCGTAATCATCGAGAAGGTACCCGAAGTCAACAAAGCCCTCAGCAAAAGAAAAGATCGCGCTTCTGGTACGACGTAGAACAGAGAAGATCATACTTAAAGACTTCCTCGTTAGATGAAGAATACCAGGTGGGACCGGCTCCGGATGCGAGCGCTGGGAGAGAGGTAGATGGTCGCCTACTTCCTCTGCTGCAGGGCATATAAGAACTTCTAGAACCGGACATTCAGTTGCCTTCAAGGGCAACACAGCGGTCGCACGTGACTTGTTCACGTGACCCTGCGTCAGGGTGAATGTGGGTCTTTCATACCCACGTCTTTCCTGTTTAGGACTAGCGCTCTTTTAGCTACTATATATTTACCTCTAAGTTCTCTAGAGCTCTAGAGATCTTACCCCTCACCACAATATACCTAGGTTGTCTTTCTATATGCCCTCCATCAGCTCCGTATAGGCTCACCTTGCGATAACAGCCTCCAGACCATCCTCAAAAAGCCACAACCGGTCACCGAAGCCATCATGTTTATGGAGCAAACGCTGCCCTTCATTCATTAGCCTGGGGGATTCGGAGCTCTCTACTGTGGCAGTAACACGCACGAATCCTGTCCTTCTCCTTCTCCTTCTCATACTAGGCAATCCCTGCTCAACGCCCAAAGAAGTTATTTAAAGTTCAGGCAGCGTCGCAGCATAGATTGGTTTTCTCACATTGAAGATGGCCTTCCTCCTCGCATATGTCACACGTCTCTGACCGCATGCAATCTCTTCGTCTATACTCGGGCCTCCTACATTTGCAGCACATGGCTAGTATACATCGCTCTTCGAACTGCGAGGCCATTATCCCGCCGCGTCCGAAAGTCAGGCTGTCCGCCTGCAGCAGCTTCTTCGCTTCCTTCTTCGCCGTTACTTTAACCACCACTGATACGTACTGTCCACTATGTCTCGGTCGCCCGAGCCACCCCTTCGTGCGTACATCTACTCTGTTTTCCGTTCTAAAGCGCTCCACCGCCGCGTTGCTCACTTTCTCCGCTCTCTACGTCCATCGCTAGCATCGCCTGGATAAAGTCCGCCACTGCGACAAATGAAACTATAATAGGCCAAAGAGAGAAGCTAAAGTGCCCTGCCCCCTCCAGGAACAGTAAGAAACGTGTGCGCCTGACAAGTCCCGGCCGTTTCACTACTTACGCGTCCATCTATCTCGTAATCTGCATAACAGTCGCTGCAGAGGTCGGTATCGATGCAAGCCTTGCATACAAACCGTTGCATACCTGCATAGAGTTGTCTACTGCAGCCATCGCATACAGCTCCGCTTTGCCCTGATTTTGACCCGGCGAGATGAAATTCACGCTGGAATGCGATAACTGCGTCGTCGTCCTTTCCACTCCAGATTAACATTCGGCCAAGAAGACCGAGAAAGGAAGGCAAAACCGTGCCGAACTTCTCGCAAAAGTTTTCCAGGGCTGCAATCATATCTCGGGTCTGTACGTCGTGGTTTAGATCAATCGGTTTGCTGTGTCGCTGCGCACCCTGCTCTTGTCGGATAGTCATGCAACGGTGGAAATAGACTTCGAATAGGCCGCTGATAGCATCCACCGGGTCCTCAGAGCAATCTAGTGCTCGGTGGTACATCGACTCTGCTTTGTCGAACTCGTCCTGATGCTTATAGAGGTCAGCGATAACCTTCGTGAGAAAAATAGTAGACGGATGTCGAGAACCGAAAGTCTGCTCGAAATCAGACAACGACTGCTGGCATAACTCCTCTTGGCTCTCTTTGGGAGTTTGAAGGAATAGTGCGGCAAATTTTCCAAGTGAGCGTTGTGTAAGATTGGCGCAGAGAATCTTTGAATGTGGGTGATAATCACCAAGGAGCACGATTATCTTCTTATATGCTTTCTTCAACATCGTAATTGATTCTTCCAGCTTGCCTTGATCGCCCAGCGTGCTGGCGAGGTTGTTCATTGCTGAGATGGTGTCAGGATGTTCTTCGCCAAGAATCCGCTTCCTCTTCTC
>NW_022985167.1:1970809-2053471 GCF_010093535.1 Lindgomyces ingoldianus | reverse complement strand
TCTTCTCTAGCACTTCCTTCCTCATCGCTGCTGCTTCCTCCAGCTTGCCTTGATCGCCCAGCGTGCTGGCAAGGTTGCTCATTGCTGAGATAGTTTGTTGATTGCTGTCGCCCCACATTTTAAGCGTCTCAGAGTACACGAAATCTTGTATGCTATACGCCTTTACCCAATGCCCCGCATTGTACAGGAAGTTGCCACTTGTACTAAAGAGTCTAACAGCAACTTCTCTATCTGAGTCTTCTAGATTTGCCTTGGAAACCGCCTTAAAATTAGCCATAATGTGTGGCACAAGTCGCTGCCGCGCTTCAGGCTTGTGGCCGGCTTTTGATATTGCGTTGAACAAGAGGCGCAATGACGGAAGCACGAAGCTGCGCTGGTCGTCTATAAGAAGTCTGTCAAGCGCCCAAGCGTGTACGAGCTTGTGCATAGTGTAGCTCTGGTCCGATTTCCACTGAAGAAGGCCATACGACTGCAGGATCTCAAAGTTATTTTCTATGGTATGCACGTCGGGTTTCGCTCCTTCAAATATTCTGTCATACCATGCAACCACTGCTCCATTCTCTCCATTCTGCTCGTAGCCATTGCCTTGGCTCGTAGGTACAAAGAGGTCAATGAATATGTCGTCAAAGTTAATAAACCCTAGTAGGGTCAGAAGTTTTGATGTCTGAATACACTTCTGGGTGACTGCATCAAACGTTGTCTCCCATGTGGTAAGAACACTCTCTCCGTACTGGTGGACGAGCGAGTTAGGCTTCCGAGCAAGTATCTCTTTTCGTCGCGTTTGGTATTCATCGAGGTATTTTCCCAGATGCAGCTTCAGCCGTGGAGTATTACATACGTATGTCCCAGATAGGCTGACTGCGAGCGCGAAGTAGCCAAGTTCCTCCACGATTTCTTTAACCGCAGCCTCATTACCGCCTTTATCATCTATCTTTGAGCAGTTTTTGAACAGTTTCGCCGCCTCCCTTGGTTTCATTTCGGCTACCTTCACCATTTCTAGTGCCGTCAGTCCTTCGGCACTTGAGCTTCGGGTGGTAAGGATGACATCAATGGATGGTTTATCTGGGATAAAGTGCCGAATATCGACGAAATCATCTGCCTCTTCATTTGCATCCATACTATCGATGCCATCTGCGCCATCGAAAACAAATAGCCACCTGCCTTCTCGCTCAATGAACCAGTTTTTAACTGCCAACACTGCATCTTCACTCTTCAGGTCCCCGTCCGTAGTTACTTTGAACAGTAAGTGGTAGATTTCCCGGAAGGCACGCTCAATAGTTTCTTTCCGACATGCTTCAATCCAGAAGCTTGCGCTGTATTCGTGTTTGTGTTGCTGAAGATAGCTTCGGACAAGCTGCGACTTGCCGGCCCCACCTAGCCCCCACACAACAACAATTCTTGGACCCTGTCCATCATCCTGAGTCCTTTCGCGTGTGAGCTGCTCATGTATCTTGTCGCGTAGGCTAGGTCGTGGTACAAAAGTGGTAACCGGAGGGAAGGAGGAAAATGCGTAGTGGCCATTGTAGTTACACGGGGATGGGGGGGATTGATCTGGAGCCTATGTTAGCATTTAGTTTAAAAAATAGTATTAAAACTCAGCGCACTCAAGAAAACATTTCCAAGTATCATTTTGACTTTTCCGCTTGCGAAGATGTCTCTATAACTATTCCAAGATGAGCTTGCCATTTTTCTTAAAGCCGAATGCCCATGTAAATAATATTAGCATCAAGTAGGTTAATTTAGAGTTCGTAGGCTGCGCAGATTATCGAGCTTGACCTAGGCGTGTGAGGACGATGAGGGCGAGTGCGAGTGTGAACCTGGTGCTGCTGGGGTTGATAATTAGCTAGTACAAACCGCGAAGGCTCAACTAAGTGGTGAGCGTAGGCTAAATAAAGGCGTCCTCGCAGATTTAGCATTTACATCATCGCCTATCAACGAATCAATCGGCCCGTCACACAAAACCACGGGGGCATCAACCCTGCGAGGAGGGCTTAACTGAGCTGGTGTCTTATCTGATTTTAGCGCTTCGAATCGACTCGGCGCTTCTCCTCTGTAAACACTAATCATCGTCTACATCCGTACGCTGGCTTGTGAAAGGGCTGTGCAGCACCCCCTATTTAACCCCCACAACATACGGATCCGTACTCCGTACACTACCACTATTACAATAACTCACCCAGCCTCTCTCGATTGACGGTATTCCAGGCATCTTCACATCCTGCCTAGACTACTTCCAATATATCCGACGTGGTCAACGCTTCAGAAAGGACTTCGGGTTCTGTCTCTCTCGGCCGGAAGCCGCTCAAGTTCGCTTAACCCGTTGGTTGAACCTGCTGATATTCTGAAAGGCAAATTCTAGACCAAGGGCTTTGTAAAAAGGCGCAGATATCATCAAAGCTTGCGAATGGCTTGGAAAAATTGACGCTGCTTTTGTAGAGGCAAAAGCCACTTCGGCTAAGTATGCCGCCTGCCAGAAGAAGAAACGCAAGAATCTGGACTTGGGGCCTCTAGATGAAGTGCAGATACTAGAGGTCTAGGGGTTTAAAGTGTCTTGTTGTGTCTCTAAGTTAACATCAAGGGAGCGGCAGAGGCATCCCAGCTTGCCACAGAAGACTGTTTAGGCGTTGTCTGTATGGCAAATACAGCTTTAACTTCTTAATCAAGTAACTTATTACTCTAATTAGCAGTCTTGTAGAACCGCTTCCTATAACAAGTATTAGTTTAAGGAACTTTACAAATAGGAAGTTAGAGGCTTTACAAAATAATATGTCCTTAAACTTGTTAAGGTACTTAGGCACAATAATAACAAGTTTAAAATTATAGACAATAAGATTCTAAGCAGAGTTATTGCTGATTATATAATTGTACCATCTCAAATTTCGTCATATAGAGGCTGACGGCGACGGAATCCATTAATTTGGAGATAAGCACGGCTTTGGGTCAGATGTGAAACCACGTAGGCTCAAGGTTAATAGTATGGACATTAAAGGCTGCGGGGGCACCTACGCCGGGCATACTCTATGGTCAGCAGAGAACACAGGCAATGTGTTCGTACAGGGATGGCATTTTAGCTAGTCAGTCTCAGAAGAGAGACGCTAGAGAAAGTGCTCTTGAAGAATCTAAGGCTAGCTGATAAAACCGTGTTAGGTAGATTGAGAGAAGAAAAAGAGTGCTCTTCAGGATCATCGGCATAAACCGCTGGTCCACCCTGCGCTGGCGTATGCATCGTGAGATGTTGCAAAAGGATCTTCTACTTGCTTCTGCGCCAACTGAATGTTCTAGACGCTCCACTTCCTCGCCACGTATATTAGCTGCACTAGGCACGTTTGACCTGGATGATGCGCCGCAAGAGGCTAATAAAATAGCTACTAATGTAACGTGATTATACAACGCAGTATAACAAAATCAGAGGGGTTGGGGGTAGTCTTATAATCTAGCCATGGCGGCAGACTGCGAGACTTTCCGACGGGTCTGAGCGTCGCTATGCGGGGAAGATTTTTCTAAATAGCTGAGCGGTTCAGCCAAGCCCCCAGCTAAGTCCTCGATGCAGGGTAGATGCCCACGTGGTTTTAGGCGATAGGCTGATTGATTTGTTGATGGCTGATAATGTTGACGCTAAAGCTGTTGAGTGTACCTTGCTTTTGGCTCGCCACTTTAGTAAGCTCTATCTATCGTATTCAAAAATCGGTGCAATGCTTGGCGTCACCCTTGCCTTTTTTTCGCGCGCGTATTTTGCTAGTAAACTGCAAAACGCGTTGTGCAGCCACTAAATTGCTCTAGGTCCTTAGTTAAAGTTAGTTAAAAAAATAAAGATATTTAACTACGCGTAATAGGCTATACTAACAACTTTTCTAGTGTTATAGCATGGCTAGCGAGAGGCCTTAGAGGGCAACTAGAGCTACTAAAAAGGCTTAACAACAACTAATTTAAACAGCTGCAAAGAAGGCCTTAACAATAGCCTTAAAGGCTACATTAAAGGCTTAAAAGAAGACTAGTTAACTAAAAACGCGTAAGGTAGTAAGCTTTTAAGCACCACCTAAAGTAGGTCCCTTAGCGGGTACCTAGGGGAGCTCTGCGCCTGTTAGTACTGCTCTAGGAGAGTTGCAGAACCTACTATTGTTACCACTAATTGCGCCTAGAGCAATATTTTCACTAATACATCTTCTAACAAGTAGCCCTAAGGCTTAGGCTAGGGCGTTATTACTACTAACTAAATACCTTTAGCAACTAGATATATTATATAAGCTGTATGTAAACAGCAAGAGGGTAGTATTGCAGCTACTAAAGGTAGAGACTTAGGGGGTTTTCTTTATGTTTTAAATAAAGGAGATAGTTAAAAAGATAATTAAAAATTCTACTTTAATAGTAAAGAGTAGGACCTATAAGATAGTAAGCTGCACAGTAGAGTTTAAGCTTACTAGTAAAAAAAGCACTAAGTTTATTACTATTAACCTTAATAATTTTAGCTTAACTAAGGGCTGCTAACTTTTTAAAGCAATAAACTATTAGATTACTGTTAAAAGAGAGTTGCTAAATAAGTAAGTAGAGCTTAAAGTAAAAGTTTAAGTAAAGTGTAAGCTACTTAAAAAAGCTTTTCTGTGTAGCTAGGCATTTAATAATCTGTCCTTTAACTAGCTAGAGGTGGTAACTTCTAGTTAGTTTACCTCTAAACGCAAGAGGCAATTAATAAATAAGATAAAAGCTGCTTAGCGCTAAAAGCAGTTTAAATTATAAGCTAAGTTAGAAAGCTAGATCTACTACATATAAAAGTACTACACTAAGAACTATAATAACTTTACTTATTAGTATTATATCTACTTAAGCAGTAAGCACTTTAAGATCTAACTAGTTAACTCTAAGTTATAAGCGCTTACCTGCCTTAATAGTAAAAATAGAGTTTATATAAGCTAGCCTCTAATTAGCTTAGTTAAGCACTAGTAAGGTTTAACTAGCAACTAGCTTAAAGTTGCTAAGAACAAAGAAAAGGTAAGAGTAAAAAAACATAGGCGTTATAATAACTTAAGCAACTCTAATAGTAGTAAGAAAAATTAAAGGCGTAAGTAGTAAAAAAAAAATAAGATTTAAGCACAGTAAGATAAAAATTAGCAATATAAGCAGTAGTAAATAAAGCTTGCTTACTGTAAACAGATTAGATCTTAGTAAAATATAAGTGTTTTTAGCGCCTAGTTTCTGCAAGTTGTTCTGCCTTTTATGTACCCTGCTGCTGTGTTAGCTAGTAGCTACTCTGCTATTGCTGTGTAGTACTTGCCTTACCTGCAGCTAGTTTCTTAGAGGCCTCTTACCCTAGCTAGTGCTGCTGCTTTAAGGCCTATTACTATTAGTTTAAGCTCTATTACTAATAGTAGCAACTTTTGCAGTACTATAAAGGAGTTTTTTAAGTAGCTAGTTAAATAGCAGCTAGAAGATAACTAAAAGGACTACCTTTACATAGTAAAGGTAGTAAGCAAGTAAAAGTAGACTATTAAGAATTTAAAAGAGATGTTAGCTATAAGTAGTAAGCTTTATAAACTTGCTATTAGTAAACTTTTTAAGCTTAAAAATAGGGTTGTTTAACACTTATAAAAGGATATCTGCTGCTATAAGCAATACTACTAGGCTGCAGTGGCTCTAGCAGGGCTAACAGGTAGTAATTAAGGTAGATTGTTATAGTTAGTAATAGACAAGCAAAGAAAAGTTAGCAAGCTTTTATGTAAAATTATATTAAACTATTACCCTCTACAGCCTGCCTTTTCTTATCTACCCTCTCTACCTTGCTATCTTGCGCCTAGCCTCTACTAATTAAGCCTTTTCTATATATAATTTGCTTATAGAGTACTTAAAATGTTTCCTAGCAAACCTATTACATTTACTCTTCTAAATACACGCCTGCAGAAAGTTGCTAAAGTTTAAAAAACACGCCTAAATATACCTATAATTCTACTAGATTTACGCCTTAAGTACTTTAAATGTAAGCTTAATTAAGTTAAAGTTAGGCAAGTATAGCAGTAAAAAGTGTATAATATAACTATTTTATTTAATTATCTTAACAACCTTAGGATTCTAATAGATAGAGACGTTATTTATAATTACAACTATTAGTTTAAAGCTGTATGTTGTCTAGAGAGTTAGTAGGAGCGCGTTTTAGATCTAATCTTTAAAATCCTTGTAGGCAAAGTAACCCTCTTTAATACTAGTGCAGGGTAGGTAGCTGTTAACAGTGTACGCAGGTAGGATTGCCTAAGTAGCCCCTTACTTTATTTCCTAGGTATATCGCGCTTTATAGCCTACTAGCGCGTATGTGTAGTGCCTTTAGCTAGTTTTCTTGTTAAAAATAGACTTATAAATAAAAGTTATTAGCAGTAAACTGCCTAAGGCTTTAGTAGAACATCTTACAGAGTTACTTATTATAATAGATTAAAAAAGGCTATAAGGTATACTTACTCTACCCCTTCTGCTTTAAGAACTATAAAATAGTTAGTTAACTAATATAAACACCTCTTTTTATAAGTAACTAGTAGTAAATTTTATCTTAATACATCTACCTACTCTGCATTAGCTTATTATAGAGCGCGTTAGCGTCTTAAGCGCCTATCTTAATAGGCTGCCTAAGTGTTGCTGTTAAAGGCTTTTAAGTAGTGCTAAACGCTTTAAGATTCTTCTCTATGTTATAAATAGCTTACTTAAAGCAGTCCTTACAGTTAGTAATTGCTTTAATAGGCTATCCTAGTAAGAGAAAGCGCTAAATATTAAGCCTAGTACAACTACTTAATCCTTACTTGTAGATAAGAGGTATAGGTTAGAGGTTTAGGACGCGTTAGCGCGTTAGCGCGGCAGCAACGCTGTGAGCTTGAAACATAGGGTCCTATTACACTAGAAAAGCTGTTAGTATAGCCTGTTATGTGTACTTAAATAGCCTTATCTTTTTTACCTAACTAATTAATATTATAGGGCGATTTGTGGCTGCATAGGGCAATTTGCAGTTTGCTAGCAAAATACGCGCGCGAAAAAAAGGGCGAGGGTGACGCCAAGCATTGCACCGATTTTTGAATACGATAGATGATACCAGCCGCGCCAAGCTTACACTCCACCCATCGTCCTTGAACGCCTGGGTTAAGATTGATAATCTTTGCAGCTACAAATATAAATGCAACCAAATAGAAGGCTTATCCAAGCATAGGTATAAAAACGCCGACGCAAGTAGAAACACCCAAATTCACCTTAGAGATGTTACTGTTTTAGTGCGCACAGTTTTAATGCTAATTTTTAAACTACATGCTAACCTAAAGTCTAGATCAAGACCCAGCTTAGCGCGACTACAAAGCTGACTACTGGTACACCTCTTTCTGTCTAATTGCAACTTTTGTGCAACAACCCGGCTAATACAACAACCTACACATGCAGCTTACACGCGAAAGAACTTAGGGCGATAGCAAGGGTTTAAGAATTGTCATTGTGTGGGGACTAGGTAGGATTGATAGGAGAAACGTTAGAAGACATCCCACAAGCTTTACATAAAGCCTGTGAGTCGCGTTCAAGGAGGTATTAGGGCACTAACTGGTCAAAAGGGTTGTAAAGACGCTTGAATGTACTGTTTCTTAGTGCTTTGATCTACACAATGTGTACCGCAAGGTGAGCCTAGATGGAGCTGATGGAGCTAATGGAGGGCATATATAGAGAGAGGCGAGCAGACAACCAGGTATTAAGAGACAACCTAGGTAGATTGAGGTGTGGTGTAATGTCTCTAGAGCTCGAGAGAGCCCAGAGGGAAATATATGGTAGCTAAAAGAGTGCTAGTCCTAAACAGGAAAAGGGTGAGAGGTGAAGGGCCCACATTCATGCTGAGTAAGGTCACGTGAACAAGTTTCACTTACAACAACATGTTGTCTTAAAAATGTCTACCGCTGACTATTTTCTGTTGCAGGGTTATCATTTCACGTACCTTGCTGCCTCACGGACGTTGCTCTCAGCGCGATTAGGTTACTGGGTAAAGAACGATACTATGTTGCCAGGCAATTGTACGCTGTTAAAGTTGTGGGCTCATGGAGCGGATTTAACGCTTCTGGAGAAACAAGGCAAGGTAACCAGCGGATAATCTTAGCTGTTTTGACTAGAGTACGGCATGCTTCAATTGAATTGTACTACTTGCACGATCACGTGAGCCGTAGCAGTTACTCTACGTCCGCCTGCCTCTCCTCCTCACTGCCGTACGAACGTGCACCAAATCTCACCCGTACAGGCCTCAAAATCGGCCAATCATATTGCTTTACGTTTCTTTAGAATTGCTGGAAAGACCGACTCTCAGTTATCCCCAACAATACTTCTCGTCCAGATACAGCCCGCCTATTTTTTGCTGTAAAGCACGTTCCGCGGAATATGCAACATCCACATTCTGCAGTACGCGCAGTCGAAACGGGAGCCAATCTCCGTGAGGAGCTTTTCCCTAAGGCATTCCTCACAAATCTCATGACCACAATTCGTCAGCCTCAGGATACTCAATTTCTTCGACATGCATATACCGCAGACTCTGTCTTCGGTAACACGAGTCGCGATATCGGAAAAATTAAGCTGTATAGTAATCACCTCCCTGGCTGGAAGTTCACTGTCGTCATCATCTACTAGGTCCGGTGTCGTAGGCGAGGATTGACTTTGGCCCGGTTGATCGATGCCAAATATGTCACTACAGTTCTGACAGAATATTGGGCGGCCATCTACAATCTCATGGGTCGCTTCCTGTGGACATTGCTGGCGTTCAATGAGCCCTGGTGCTAACTTCAATGCTTGACACCGGAGGCGGCCGTCGGATAAGGTGGGGAGTAGCTGGAGTTGTGTGCCGGGAGCTAACCCATTTGGTGTAGTATTGGAGTGAAGCATATTTGCATGGCATTCAGGAGGTAGTATGGTTTAAGAGAAATATAGGAAGAATTTGATCCTTATATACTAGGTTTGTGGATGAATAAACCTCGAACCGGGCCGTAAATCTACCTAGCATTGTATAGACAGTTTGCGCAGAGCACGGGAGTGAAAAAGAGGCTGAAAAATAAAGATACATTGTCCTAATACTTTGTTCAGCCATGCACACCAGTGAAAGACCCAATGGAGCAAGAAAACAAAAGACGTCGCGGTGAAAGGATGGAATGCCTACTGCAACATATTACCTAAAGTGGAGCCTGACAGAGTGGTAATCTAGGACAGAAATTGGCATCCTTTTAGCTTTCTCCCTAAATTTAAAGTGTTGGTTAGCCAACTACAATCCACAGTTAACGTTCCATGTAAAGTGCGAGGATGCTGTAGATATGTTACAGTGTATACAAATAAGGGAGCTTACTGTAGAAAGGTGCCAGTTACACTATATATAGTGAAATATAACTTGGCTTGTGAATTGAAGTGATTAGCGATGTAAATTTGCCTACCATATATTGATGTTTAATAGGTCCCAGAAGCGAGGGTTTGTTCTATTGATTGTAGAATACAGCAAATTGCATGTACGATTTATTTCGTAACTTGCAGCTCGAACTTCCTCCCCCTCAAGCCCCCACAGCAGCCCAGAACGCCTGACTCTCATTACCCTCTACAACCTTCCCTATCGACATCGAACTATCCTCACTCACATGTCTCACATAAGCTTGTGCGACCTTCAACCACGACGCCTTCTCCGCTCTGCTCGCACCTTTACCCTCCCAAACCCAAATCGCGCGAGTAGAATCTAGCAAAAACACATCGTTTCCATCGAAATCGCCCTTGTTAACATTCTCACCCTCACTCACCGCCGTAAAAGATAGCTCACCGTCTTTATCACTCAACTTAAATAACTTCTTCGCCTTCCTCGCCTCCTGCATTCCCCCCCTACCTTCTTCCCTCCTTGCTGCTGGCCTCTCACACACAAACTTTTGGTCAAATACATCCACATCCCTACCCCCCAAATAATCTACCACAACCTTGCTCCTAGTCTCTGATTGGCTCAACACCTCAACCTCCACATGTTTTGCCAGCGTGAGATCATTGACGACCTGCGCGGCTTTTAGTTTCTCCATCGGTGCGCAATTCTGGCCCTGCCAGACGAAAATCTTATCCCCGCGGTCGAGAACAAAGACGTCATTTTCATCCAGCGATTGCCACGTCGGTTCAACTTCGTGCACCATGATTGCGTCACGACTGGCAGCCAGGCTCGGATGTTTAAAGATGCGGAGAAGCATATCGACATGTACGTTCTCCTCTTCTGCGACATGCGTGAAGCCCGAAGCGACACCACCGCGCAGGATTTTGATTTTTGGAAAGAGCGCGAGAAAGTCGTCGGATGTATTGTTCTGGAGTTCGCGATACTGAGTTGCAGTTCCGTGCAGATATTCGTCCAGTTCCACGGTTTTGTAGGCCGCGGCTCCAGCTTCGTCTTGGGTCGTGTGGGAACCGAGGTAGAAGAATATGTCGTGGATCATTTTGTTCTTACCCTCCTTGCCATCTCCCTCTTCCCCCCCTTCATATGAGTTATTGTTTTTTGCCTCCACTTTCTCAGTGTGAAGAATGATATATGAATCCCCTTCATGAAACTGCCCATACTTCTCTTTCGGCCAAGGCACGACTTCGAAATCTTCAATCCGCCATACGAAGAGCCCGGGTTCAATACCAATGATGCCGTTGTTCCATGCGGGCTCTGTGGTTGCGGATTGGTATTTTATTTTGTGGTCAATGGAGGAGTTTATGAGTTCCACGTTAGAGTCGCGCCAGTCGTATTCTTTTGGGTGGACGAGGCCTTTGTGGGGCGGCATTTTGTTGAGTTGAGTTTACCTGAATACGTGGGAAGATGAATTAAAGACAATATCTACAACACGCACGGGTTTGCGAAGAGGTCGATGGTTGTTGGATAAATGCTGAGCAGTCGAGGTCTCAGGGAGTCAGGGTCCAAGGGCTGAGGTGGAAGCTCCAAACGAACTGTGGGGCTCCGTCCCTGAAACGCGACTTGTTTGGCATTCGTCATTTTCTATTTTTGGAAACCCAGATTAAACTAAAGACGTACGATTGGGTTAGGGTTAATTATCGCTCTGGAAACAAAAGAGTTTCGTACTGCAACCACGTTGAGACCTTGCGGGCAAAGCAGAAAGTTGGGAGGCAAGAAGTCCGAACATTCCTTAACCCCCATCATCACCAACTCGCCTCCCTCATACACTACACCTAACGTGAAGCATGATGAGAGCAATTTCAGAAAGAAACTTGCATCCTAGAAACAGTATGTCTTGTTCTAGCAAGCATATTATCAGTAAATTTCCACTCCAATGTTAGTTCAAGTTGTGTGCTAAAACGCCTAGTACACATCAAAGACAATCTAGTCATCTAACTTCCTTAATCTCATATTTCTCTTTATTTGAATAGCCTTTACCAACAATGCTAACGCCGCTGTCGCAATCAAAAAACCTAGCCGGAGACCCCACCGTAATCGCATATCCCGAACTATCTATTTTCAACCAAAGGTAAGGAGTCCTACCACATCTCGTCAGCAAACAATACCATCAGCTCTAATGCCGGTGAACGCATTCGGAGCCCTCGGGGAAGATGTGGTGCCGGCCGAGATGGGGTTTTAACTCCCCAAATAGAGGTCACGTTCAGAATCGTAGTAATAATGGAGATAGCAACGGCTCTCTTCTCCTTCGTCTGTCCGCAGGTACTCCCACACGATGCGAAAATCAAATATTTCACACCACACGTCCCGATCGTGAAGACCACCATACTAAAATAGCGGCTAGCAAGGTTCATGGTCGCACAGGCCACAACAATTCCTATCGTCGCGACGTCTTCGACATAGGAATATGCCGGATTCTCTCCTTGAACTTCCATGAACTCCAGGATACTAGGGTGACAACAGTACCGGCGATGGGGTCAGACGGGGAGGCGAGCACAAGAATAATCGTTTCATGGAAGCCAAGAGTTTCAACGACAGTAGGGAAGAAGTTTCAAAGTTCGCTAGCCGCGAGATGTGTGTGTGTGCCATGAAGGCGCAGATCCACATCATAGGGTGTTTAGTCACTTTTTAGAAGCCCTTCTACGTGGAACCTTCGCCTGTTTTTTTTTGCATGGCATCGAGTTCCACGTGGTTAATTGCGAGCGCACGTTCGTCTAAAGTCGGCCAATTTTGTTGTGGGAAGTTTTGGAGGATGAAGTAGCCATGTCGAACCTTATGGCTCCCTGGAGGATAAACATCCAGCGTCAGCCGGAAAGACCGCGGATGATGCCCTTGCCGTGGAAGATCCCGGTGGCGATGAGACTAGCAAAGGCGGTTACGAGGATGTTGCCAGTGTGGAGGATGGCGATGCGTGCAGTGAAACTCCCTTCGAGTGTACGAGATAGAGAGTAGATAGACCCGCGCCAGGGTAATACGGAGCATCTTTGATGCTAAGGAAAATTTGAGTCAGCAAAAGGCCCGTGGAATTCTTTGGAATGGTCGGTTAAAGTGCTGACAACGGCCAAGAGCATCATTTTCCGGCCTATCCAGCAATCTGAACGTGTTAGTCGTGAGGCATCCCATCCGGGTGGAGGTACTTACTTGGCCGAGTTCGAGACAAGATCATGTTAGGGTTTCAGCAGAGAGATATACCACAAAGAGAATCGACACACAGGTCTGATATTGCGTGCTGGTAACGTCAAGGTAGTTTCGCTAATACATGCTCCAAAGCATTGGCTTCAGGAGGTTAGCTATATGGGCAGCTGTGGAACCCAAATATGCAAAAAACTACAACTCCTCGATTCAAATCCTTCACTAGTACTATTCCGTGAGGTTTATGTGCAAGTCTAACATACCTCATGAGCGCCAGAATAACCTTGCTTCTCGGTCCCTAGGACTAGCTTCCGAAGGACTTGCTCGGGGCTACTACCAATCATGAGAGTGTTGTCCTTCATGTGGGTGAATATGCTGGAAGAAAAGTCGTATAAAATGGTAATTATCAACAAACGGCTAGGTACATGATTCTAGGGTACAGTGGAGTATGGAGGAATAGTAAAGTTCCAGTCCACAGAAGAATCTAAGGAAACCCCATCCAGACAGTAGAATGAATAGGAGGTTCTACGGGGTATGTTGTCTGTGCCCCTGTCATCAACTCCCGACATATTTTTCGCTCTTAAAATGGAATTAACAATAATCGTGTAGGAAATCCACGCCTTAAGAGCGAAATGGCTCAAGAATTGCCAAGATAGAGGGTTCAGGCTGCTTTCGGTCGTGAAAAGCAGCAGTTGAGGCATAGTCGTAGAGTAAACAGCTGAATCCCTGATCGGAGGATGTCAGATTGCTCGAACACCAAGGTGCGGGAAAAAAACGTGACATGATGGTCGCCGGCTCACCATGTGGCCATCACCCACTTGGTAGCAATTCGTTGATAGTCCCGGTGCTCACAATGAAAGGACCTTAAAATCTTTATGCGGTCGACTTCCATGGTGTCTTCACTACTACAAGACATTATACGCTGCCCATCGAACACAGCATCACGGCCAAATGCTTTTTGGATGGTTTCCTGAGGCTGAAATAGCCTCCCTATAGGTGAATGCCTAGGAATAGATGAATAATATGGACATCGTCCCCACCTGCAGCATGCACAGAAGCCGAAACCCGCTACTGTGCAAGTTTTTTCCACAGCAGCAAATTCCTACCTCCCATGCGCCAATTCCGGATTCGAAAATCTTACCTGCAGTCTCCAAGCCGCAGCATCAAGCCACACCACCCGGTCACACACTCATCTCCTATACTCGCATGGCCTAAGCCTTGGTGTTGAGCCCAGCTCCATCGAATCCAGCAGGCTAGCCGTGAGTTACGATATTAGCCAGCCAGGCCTAGATTGATCTGCAAGTCATGCAGTGCGGGGAAGCCTCTTGGACTCTGGGGTTGGCACGAAATTACTTGGCGTTCTGAATCGTTGGGTAGGCCCTGGGCTTGGGGTCGGCCCGATAGTGAGTAGCCGATGCAAGGAGCCAATAGCGAAGGGTTGAAGGATGCACTCCAGTTGCTTCGTTAGGTCATGTGGAAGGCCCAGGATGTTGTGCAGTTCGTGGACGCCATCGACCCTAACATAAGCGTGCACGACGGCGAGCGGTTATCTGAAATGGCGGATTAACTCGTTCATTCTTAGATTGCTACCTTAGACAGCCTTTCAGCTGACGCATTTGTGGCACTTTCCACGCGCTGGAATGAAGAGAGCGGCTTCAATTCAGTCTAGTAATGTAATAAGAGAGGAAATATAGAAATAGAGTTGTCCACTATCTTTCGAGTTCTTTGTAGCGGCCAATCCAGGTATCTCGAATTCAAACTTAACAGGTTTTATTAACGCCACAACACTTTCCCTACAAGGTCCGCTCACGGCCTCCCCGTACTCCCAGGTGTACTTCCCGAATAACTAATTGTCTTCGTGACCATAATCCCATCCGCCTTTGGGCGCTCAACGCTCGGATCCCTACCTCCTGCGCCAATACTCACGCCCCTTCCCCCATACGCCACACCGCCGTAAAAACTCTTCCCGTCTTTCCCGTCTTTCCTGCCTTTCTTTGCATTGCTCGAAGTATCTCTCCAGTCCTCTCTTTCGTTCTTTAATCTCTGTTGCTGCTGCGTGAGGCTTTCCCATCGATCAGACCCACCGCCAGCCTCATACTGCACACCGTCGTCTCTCAGTCCGGTTGCCGAGGCGCTTCTGTGGAGTTGAATAACAGGAATAGTAGAAGAAAGGGATTTAATATCCAACTCAATTCCCTGAATCTCCGCACCACCCTTTAGAATCTTCTCGGCAGATGAACCCGACATACTCGTGTCACTCCTCTTTGAACCACTAAACATGCCCATGCCCGTGCCCATTCCAGTGCCCATCCCATGGTGATCGATCTTCAATGCCTTACCTACGCCGCTTTTGCTCTTGCGTCCTCGCGATCGCGAACGGCTTCTGCTGCGAGACCGCCAGCCTTTACCGACGGTGGAGGTGTTTCCATATGCGAGGTTAGCAGCGTTTCCGCCGTTGGACCCGTTTGTAGAGGATTTATTGTTGCCATTAGAAAAGTATGATCCGATGCCATGCCGGAGGAATTTGAATAGGGGACGCCAGGTCGGCATGCAGGCTGCAAGGATACCGGAACTGCATTCTATGGTGCTGATAAGGGAGATAGGAACATAGTCCCCTGGGTAGATTGCCAGTATCAGTCAGCGGGCTTGGGAGAGGAGGAGTAGGACGCAATAGCACTCACAACTTGGATCTGCGGTCTCCACTTTCCTGGCGTAGATTAACCGGATGATACTGATGACACAGACGAATCCTCCAAGCAGAAAGAGAGTGCAGATGGACCACTTTGTCCTACGCTCCAGTTGAAGGCCGATGACAACGGGAACGGGGAGGGCAAGGATCCACCAGTCGGTTAGGATGTTGACGATGCCAAAGGTCACGATTACTATCAATGGGTAAGCTAATTCCTACGGCCTAGTAAGGGATAAAAAATTTGAAGTCGATGGGAGAGAAGACGCAAAAGGAAGAAACCGTACCAGCCTGGAAATTGATACAATACACCTTCCCCCCCGGGCCTAGATCCTTCCACAGGCTTTCGATTGGTACGCATTGAAATATGTATGCAAAGCATTGTGGCACGGTGTACAGAAAGACGAAGATAGCGGTGAGGTAAAGAGTTGGCGTGAACCAGCCATGCGTACGGCAAAAGATGCGAGAGTAAAGTGCGAGTATCGACAGCTTGATAGTTGGCGTACAGAGGTTGTAGAAAGTTTGCGCGATTAATGAAGTCTGGAATTCTGTTGTGAGCGAGGTAGCGAGAAACTCGGGGAATGTATTTTAATGCATTCTATGGTGACTGCGGCCTGCGATATCCAAGTATTCATTCATGTACTCGGAAGCATGAAGGGATCTTAGAATACTTCGTAAGGAAGAAAATAAACATACCAGTGCAAACCCTTTTACATCCTTGACTACAATTGCATGTCTACCCATACCAAGTCTCACAGTCACGAAGAGACACGCCACATGCCCGGTCACCAATACCTACAACGTGTCAGCTTTCGTGAAATCGCCTATATGGTGGTCTCTTTGCTATCGTGTTGAAAGTTGAAATCGAACGAGAGAGTAGGGGTATCTCCCTCTAACGCTACTATACTCTCCTACCCTGATTCGCATCGCTATTTTGGCTTTCATAAGAAATGGAATGGTGGCAACTCACCGCCGCACAACAAATTAGCCAATCATCCAGCCCAATCTTCGTTCCAATCTTCAATCTCGATAAAAATCTCAAGCTTACAGCCACGTACGCAAGGACTAAAAAAGTCGCATTAAGCCCCACAAACCATGATCTTCGGTCATCGCCAAGGTGTGCCTGCCAGTAGGAGATATCTTGAGCTGTTGGGTGAAGCATGGTGGCGGAAACAGTAGTCGTCCTTTCCCTTCAGAATACCAAAGGTAAAGTGTGTTTTGTGGCAGCGGAGGTTGCAGCCGGGCGGCACAGCGGTAGAGGTCGGAAACTGTGACACCTGCCTTTCAAGATTGACGGCTGCGGCGTAGAGACCGGAGGATCCGTATAGGGGTCTGAAGCGACGATTTTCGGATGAATGCGTTGGTGAAGGACATGCGCCTGCGCAATTCTTTAGTTAAGGTCTAGACATTACTTTACTTCGCTTGTGGTTGAGAGGTTCATGTTATGTCGTCGCAAAACTTAGGTGAAGAGGGAGGACAGGAAGGAATAGGGAAAGGGGATCATGGTAGCACATGGCGTTACGGAATATTATTTTAATCGTGGTAGCTGCATGTCGACGGAGTTCGAGCGAGCCGAAGAAGAGTTGCAATGCCGTAGGATTCGCCGCTACATCTGCCATTGCGTTGAGAAGGATGATGGATCGAGTAGTCGTTGCTCAAACAGGGAGGATGACGTGAGCGTTCGACAACCGTGCAGTGAATACGACGTCCGTTTCAGAGAAAGTCGGGAAATGCAAGGCTGGGAACCAATTACGCCCTCAATCACCGCCTCACGTCGTCAGCCTTGTGATTCTTGATTGGAGAGTCGCCCCAAATTCACCTCGCCAAAACCCTCTCTCCTTCCGAGCCGAATAACACGTGGATATTACCCGCGCCCCTCTCTTTTTCAAGAAAAACCGTTTCCAAATAAGGGATAGCGTTCGGACTTTAACATGACTTCGACGCAAGATTCGGGTCGATAAATTAATGCTAAGTGTTCCCCACCGTTCGCGATGATTAGGGAGTCGTTCGGTATTTAGACTCGACACTATTCCCGGCCAGGAGACATATGGAGAGCAGGCCTCAATGACAAATTCCGGGACTTTAGACATAGGATGAAAGGAAAGCGTAGATAGAACGTGTGAAAAAATGCGCGCCGCTAAGCCCACCTACATGAAGATTGGGACTGCGACGGTGCAGGAAAGTGACGTAGAAGTCGTGCTAGCGAAAGCTACGTTTTCTTTACTTTCGTGGGATGCTAAAGGACTGTGGAAGCCTCCTCAAAGAATTCGACACTCCACATAGAAGAAATCCGCATGGCTTTCTGTACTGCAGCTGAAATTCTCCGCACTCGTCACCAATATCACCATCCAGCGCTACCTACCCTTATTATTCTCCACTGTCTCTGAGGGCGCACCAAGGAGCGCATGGCGTTGCGTAGATGAATATCATGGAAGGAGTTCGTCAGTTAGGCACAGGATGAAAATGTCAAACTAGAGGATCGAGGACCCATGACTTGAGACGGGATTCAACTGAGATCGCCAAGATAAGGTTGATATCGGATGCGGGCCGTCTGCCCCACAGTGAAGCGATATCGGTTTCTAACCGATGGTCCCCTCACAGTTAGGCCAAGCCTTCGTGAAAGAATGTGATTTTGATCACACAAGCGACGGGTGAATGTCGGGTGAGTCTGTTCCGAGGAAAAGTACTGTGAAGATGTTGACTGAACAGAGTAACTTGCAGCGTGGATGTAGGGAAGTGCTAAGGAAGTGCAGAGCTTGTCCTTAAAGCACATATATACGACATGTATTGATTACTTTTTCAACAAAGACCGAGTCCCTGACCGTTTAAAGTGAGTAAGTACCGCAGTTCAATTAAGCCTTTATGAGAACGCAACGAGTATGAAATTCAGAGGTCCATCATTTCGAGGTCGAATGTAGGATCCGCCGAAGGGATCACTTTGCCCTTTGTCCATGCGAAATCATGGGAAAGGAATCCCAGTCTTGCGGCAAGCATTCTGTTGGACAGACGGACGGCTAGTATTTGAGAAGCACACTCGAGAAAAAAGGTCACGCTATAACCGCGCAGCATGTGCGTTTCGCCTCCACTTCTCCCTTTGCCACTCCTTTCCTTTGATGTCGGCCTAGAAAAGGGCTCGAAAATAGATCATGCGCCCTCATATTGTCATAGACGCGATGGCTTCGGTCGGGACGCATATTCCATCCGAGAAAAAAAAAAAAAAAGAGAGGCGACACCTCTGACTCCAGATTCTTTGCTAAATAATGAAGAAAACTAAGTTTGAGCACGGGCACACAAGATGTTCCGCAGACGAATTGGCGCTTGTTGTCCTAACACGACCGGGCTAGTAACGTCATCTTGAGACAAAAGCGCACAGATGCATTAGTTCAACCAGGGATTTTCCGTTCGAGGCGCCTCACCGACTTGTGCTGCAAGGTCAATCGTAACGAAATCATTAATATCGAGACGAAATGGGGATGTCAGGAGAACGTCAGGACATCTCAAAGAATGGAGCGCTGGAATGATCGGTGGCGTTGAGCAGGACGCTTGCCGATTGGTCCCTCGTATTTGGATTGTGGGGATGACTTGACAAGACCGCGGTTGAATTGTCGCGATAGACGATGTGATGAACGCTGCACTGCATGAAGGCTGCTGTCACTTACTCCCCGGGGACTGGGACGCCTGACTCCGTCCTGCTCAGTGTCTTAAGAGGCGAAAAGACGTTCCGATCGACATGGGGATTGGAAGATTCGCGGTGATCACACCAATCGCTGTCTAGGCTGGCTAGACTTTCAATGAAATGCAGTGAAAGCGTGTACACCCACAGGGACAATTCCTGAGCCGCATAGCCAATCACAGCGTATTGGTTTTTAGGAGTAACATGCTTGAGAAGTTGGCGTGTCTAAGAGGAAGTTTTTTTTCTCTCCCCTTGCGGCAGATGCTCGCATTTCGGGAGATGAAAAGAGCGGTCAACTGTGTGACACAAAATCGAAGTCTGATGGCCCTTGTTGTCGGATCGCCGTTTACGTGCATGTGATGTTGTTACCCTATTTCCCGATGCCTGATCTAATCACTGAGCGTCGCGTATTCCTCTGTGACAAGGGACCAGCCACAGAAATGATTAGTTTACTTGCTGATTTGTTCAAGGGTCATTTCGCATCCATCATCCCCAGGATCGACTGAAGGGTTCCTCGTTCATTTAGGGGCTGAGATCCAACGGGGATGGTTAGTCTCAAACTCTAAATTGCTTGTCGTCCAGGCGGAAATATTGACTAAATAGGACAAGAATGTGCGCCGAGATCTTTTGTCTCTAGCCAGAACTGCAATGGTGGGTGATTTGGAAAGCTCCGAGCGCCGTAGTGTGTCAATGCGAACGAATGACGGGAAAGACGGTTGAGGCTACAGAATAATTGGAGCTTTACCACATGGATAGAAGACGCAGTCTTGCAGATCTGAATACGGCAACTGACTGGTTCTTCTCGTTTAGCATTTGGGGTTGTCATCTAGAGAAAAGAGAGGTCTGCAAGAGTTGGGGCGCCTCGCGTTGTGAAAATAGGGAGAGGAGTGCATCCCGAGGACATGTGCCCGGAAAGAACCAGACACCGATTGACGGGAGTGGCAGTTCAAGTACCCACCCAAGATGGAGGGTAGATCAATCGGGTGCAAAGGAAGCGCTGGCGCCAAGTTGAAGGTCATCAACCAGCCGCACGACGCCTTGCTGCAACGGATGATGAGACGAAAGCCATGCGATATTTGCAGACCGGGAGTCCCAACTGGACGTGAGATGTGAGTTCACGTTCGGTGGCAAGGGATGACTTTCCAGACCTTTGCGTTCCCCGAAGCCGTCGCCATTGAGTCGAAGAGAGAGAAGACAGGGGAAGGAAGAGCGGGTTTGGGGAGAACAACCTTTGCCTTACGAGGCGCGGAAGTCTCCAGAACCAGGGCCTTTGGTGGAACCTAAAGAGGCTGATCGGTGTGATAGGATTCAGGGCCTAAGAAAGCGCACAGTGGCTGGAGAGGCGTGGGGACTCGGCATGCCGTGCCTGTGTTGGTTGGCCGGGCCGGGAGTCTGCCCAGGAGCTGATTCGCAGCGCAGGCGACAAACGTTGAACGATGGTGAAGGAACCGGCGGGCGTGCAAGCGAGGGCGGGCACTCCAGGCTCAACGGCGATGGTGGAGTGGCAATATGGATCTCGGGGCCATCGCTCAGAGACTGGTGGGTGTGAAGATGACAACAGGTTATGGCCGCAGCTTCCCTCATGGACAGATGTTGCTTTCCTGCTTGGGCAGTCGTGCCTTCCTTCGTCTCGCTGAAGGAGGGCGCCACCAGCGCTCGTCGCAATCTTCCGCGTCGGACGGGTACTGGCGCTCTCCTCGTCCTCATTCACCCCATCCTCCCCCATCCTCTTCTTCCACACAACGAAAACACCCACAGATGGACAACGAACTCTCATCCCCCCTCCCCCCCCGTGCAGAACGGGATGCGATGCAATGCGATGCAGTGACGCCAAATATTTGGTCAGTGGCCCGTGGCATGTGCTGTGTCCGACAAGGCGGCACCACCGCCGGCCCGACACCCGCTGGTCCACAGAGGCCATGTCAGCCCTCAGCGACCACACCCCCCATCCATCCCACCGTCTCCACCATCCCTGACATCCCCTGAGAGGCATCTGTTCAGCCCCTGCTGGGTCTCGCCCCCCATGGCCAAAAGTAATTCACGCCAATGGGCCAAGGTGTGCCGATTCCCCGGGATGCCTTGCATGTCACCCGCAGATGCGCTTGCGCTCCGCACGGCATGCAAGATGTGCATCCCCGCTCATCATGACCTCTTCCACAAGCACCCCCAAGACATCCTTCCTGCAGCCTTTACGGCTGACGAAACAGAGTCGTTTTCTCATGTCTCTGGGTGTCACCACTGCCAGCCTCTTTCTTCCCACTGCTTCCACGTTGCAGAGCGCCAAGGTATCAACCTTCGCAGCAGGCGACCACGCTAGTCTGTACTACTCCAACCCCGGGGTGCTGCGGCGAAGCAATTTGGGACTCCGACCTTCTTCACTTCATCATCTCCGCTCCGCCCATTTGACTCTGCAACCGACGTTCCACCTTCCTCCACCCGTGACATCGTGACGAAATGGGCAGTGACTTGTTCCGACTCCAACGGGACTCGCTTCCGTCATATAGCAATGCCAGTCGCACACCCCGAACCACCACCCTTCATTCACCTCCACAAACGACGCAGCTATCTCCATCCCCCATTTTACCCACCATTCTATCCCCAATTCTATCTCTCAATCCATCGTCCAATCTTCTTCTAGACTTCTCATCAGCGAGACCCTCCCCCTCTTTCTCTTCTCCCGCCACAGCAGAGCGGCTCGGCTTTAGCTCTAGCTCTAGCTCTAGCCTTACACACCCGCTAGTGCTAGACGTCGACCGTGACCCACGCCCACAAACCGCCTCTGCTGGGTCACGTTGGACAGCAATCAACGGTCTAGCTCACCCAGAGAGGCCATCGGACTCCCTAATACATGTCACATCAGCAACGACGGCGGCTCACGGCTCCTGCAGCAGCCCAATTCGTGACGAAATCGAAGTGTCTTCGTCTGGGCAACGTCATTTCCACCGCCATTCAATTTCCCGGTCCAGTGTGCCCCAGTCTCCTCACAGCGCCAAAGATCAACCCAGCTCTTCGCCACCGTCAGCTCGAATATCGTTCAATGCTATCCGCCAAGACTCAGCCGTCTCTGAACTCTCCGACTGCATATCACGCCCAAAACAAGACCCGCCTGCACTAAGCCCGTTACTTCCCGCATCAGCGATCAATCACATTCAACCAGCATCCTCTACCTGGCTATCCACTATTTCTGTTCCATACAGGGCGTCCTCCACTCCACCTTCGCTCTCCCAGTCACTTCCCAGTCCTAGCAGGAAATTCCCACCCCTTAATGTGGATGCAATAAGTTGCGAAACTCATCGAGCAAATGACCAGCCGAAACCGGCCCAGTTGAACCCTGACTTGAAACCTATTTCCAACCAGATGAAAAGGGAGAAGCGCATGTCCTACCCTCTGTACAGGCAGCATCCTTCATACAACGCCCCGCTTCAGCAGAAATCAGATGCACGATCGTACCCAGCAGGTCCGAAGGAAATCGCACCTGGGTCTTCGACATCATCGTCTACGCAGACAGACGACTATCTGCAGCGCCCACGGTACGTTCGATCTAGTCAGCAACCAATCACCATCCCTCCAATTACACTTATCACAGGCTCAACCCAGCATTCTTTGGGCCCAAACTCCGTGAATCTACCAGGTCCTCAACTTTGTGGCGCCAGGGTAGTAGCTCCGGTCGAAGATAACAAAGACCAGCACAGCAATCCGATATCAGGTCTTGCACCCCGAGCCCATACTTCAATCTTCACTGCTCCATCCCCAATTAAACAACCCCATCAACCTTTCCCTCTGGCCTCAAACGAGAGCACTCAGCCAAATTACCAACAGTCGCGTTACCCCGCTGTTACACAAGCCAATCATAGATCGCCGCCACCCACTTCGCTTTCCCGAGCCCCAACACGGCCGCCACAGTCGCAAATGTCCTCAAACCATGACCACACACTGTGCGGCAGACCATGGAGGCCTTCAGCACCTAAATTCAATCCTAATGATACCACCCTCGTTCCAGTTCGCCCAGTTGAAACATTAGCCGAGTCCCTCAGATTACAACAGGGGCTGTCCGATATGTGTCGAAATCATAGTCAAGAACAAGCTCGAGGATGCCTTTCACCGCCGCCTTCGGACAGCCTCCGCGGCCTCACTCTCAATCTTCCACAAAGAACCCCTTCGACAGGATCTGAAGGTGCAATGAGGAGCAACAAGCGGAAGGAACCGTCCGATCCACCGTCTCAAGGCCAATCGCAATCATCGAAGGCGCCTAGAATAACTCCTTCTGAATCAACCCCGGAACCAACCCTTCCCTTGTGCTTGGCTCGAATACTCGGCCAAGGCGATCCACAGCCATATGTAAGACCGCCGATGGACTGGACCAACATGTGGATGTCTCCACAGGACATTCCTGATGGTGAGAGCGAAACACCACCTAGGCGAAGCAGGTCGAAGTCGAGGGAAAAGAGGTCGAAAGCGGCTGGAGGGTGACAGTGACATTTAGCAACCTGGCTAGGGCAGCCGAAAAGAGTTCTCCGGTTCTGACCCAGCCATCGTAGTCTCAAACGACGCTTCCGAGCCCTACGATAGGTAGACACTTTCTGTGTAGGCATGCTTGGACGCACTCGAATCTCCATAGCTCGAACCTCGCACCTTCGTCATCCGCTTCCCCACGCTCAGACTCCAGTATTCTGCCGTTTCAATCTCACTTCTGGATCCCTACCCTCACAACTACACCCATTTCGCGTCATGTACTCTCTCACGCACCGCACTCCGGCTCCCGGTCACTCGGGCGGTGATAGGCTTCGTAACCCGAAGCTTTTTATGTAGACTGGCGTACTGGAGGAGAAGCTACTGACATCTCCTCGTTCCTGGCAAAAAATTTCACGCCCAGTCAAGCATTTCTTGTCTCCGAGTAACCGAGGCTGCATTAGCTTTCTTTTCATCATTATCCGCGATATTTTAGGCCCGCATCGTTTACATAGATGGAGATGATATCCCTCCATACGTAACATTGGGTTGTGTGCCAGGGTGCATTAGTTCGGTTCCTGTTTCGTGTCGATTATACCCTTTCGGTTACTGTCAGATAGCACTTTATAGCATGGCATCAATACTTCGCTATGTATCTTCTCCGTAGTTTAAAGTGACCACACATCCGAGTGCGAACGGTGCTCTTGATATCGAAATTTTGAACAACTTCTCGCCCTCCATTCCTATCTTCCACAGTACACGATATATTCATCGCTTGTTCCAAATAGCATGCTTCCTTGCAATTGACTCATTCGCTCCGTGTCCCTATAACCATGATCGCGACCAGCTGTATAATATGTGCAGCGGTGAGAGACTGGAAGGTTTTAGGGAATTACACCTGTCTTTTCGTTCAGCTTGGTTTTCCGCATGCCACTATTATGCACAAGACTTCCAGCTCTGCCATGGCAAACTCCCCTACTTTGCTCGCATGCATTAATGTCTAGTCAGATACTTTCAAAACTACCCTCCCTCAATGCCTCACTCCAGAGTGTGCGCACCAGCATGGTTTACAGCCACTAAGTTTCACTACTCAATGTCGACCGTCATCCAGTACTTCTTAGGTTACAGATGCATGCATGCATGCAGGGACAGTAATCAATCTACGTAGTATAAACAGCACCCAGATGAGACGAGACTGGGGTTTGCAGGCCGAAATCGAAACATATCGAGCCCAGGTAGATAAGAGCTGAGCTTCGTGGCAAGGTCTAACTCATCTTAGAACGCTAGCCCCCAGCTCGAACACGGAGAAAGGAAGGAATTGGAACGGGAGGGTAGGTTCCTCGGCCTCAGACTGAGGATTTGCAGAGGAAAGGAAAGGGACCCTAGGAGCGATGGTACACGTAAGGAGGGGGTGTGTAACAACGCAGCGGAAGAACCGGGGCAGGGACGCTGGTGGGGCATGCGCACGGTTCAGAACGAAGGCGGAAGATTGTGGCACGCTGGGACAAACTCGCACAGGAAGTTTCTCAGGGGGGGCTGCAATTTCTGTAACTACATGGTCGTTTATGCGAAGGGGTGGACGTATATATGCACGATTGCCTGGAAATGGATTTGGTTTGGTAGTGGTGGAGATCGAAATTCGTAAAGAAAGCATCTTTCTTGTGCAAGAGTCGCGTGTCACACCCTTTCTCCCCCTCAACTCTTCTGTTAGTACAGCGCTACGTAAATCAAAGGTATACAAGCGGTTCCGCTAGCATATGTAGCAGGTACTTAACCGGAGTTTAGCTGATCATCTACAGATCATAGGTAGACAATAAAGGATTGGCTATGCTGGCTCGTCATCGAACATGAGCGGTGTGAAAGAGAGGACTAGCATTCGGGAGGCGACTATATGGCTTGCAAATATTGGCCGAGCCTGGTGTCATAGCCATCTCAGGGCCTCGAGTTGGAATCTGTTTTTTAAAAAAGGTGATAGGCGGTGATAAGCAGGGAATCAACAACCCCGGAGGGACAGGCAGGAGCTCTTTCATGGTCGTCTTTCGACAGTATCGTTTGGTTGGTGGAAACTCAAAGCAAGCTTATGACCATTGACTCATCCTGCAAAGTGTGCTAATTCTCGCCAATCGAGCCTCACCGGTCGGCTCTCACCAGTCGCTGTGCAGAAGCTGGGCGAATGTTGCGCAGTACATCGAGGTGTACAAGCCCATAAAAACAACTTCACAGCGCATTGCAATATATTCTTGTGGAGGCTTCCGGATTTTAGATCGCTGGACTAATCCATATTTACTCAAGAATACGGATTCATCGTGTTTCCCAGGTTCAACACGAGCACAATCAAGTCTTTTTCCGGCCACTTTCCCGCTTTCTCCGCTTTTGAAGGCCTTTATCAAGAGAAGTCTGGGTTTCCTAGCCCATGTGAGGTCCATCAAGTGTCGCTTTCGGATCTGCAAGGCGACGCGACTTGGAAAAGCGGGCATCGACGCGAGAAATGACACGTATCGGCATGTTGCTCCGCGAAGCAAGAAACCTGCTGCGGGGACGTGGGGTGCATGATGGAACACGGGTCTAGAAGTCAGGTTGAGATATGAAGCGTAGACAAACCGTGGGGTTGATCTCGGAACCCCTTAGAGTGCTTCCTAGAGCTAGCAGATACAGAACAGAGACCTGTCTCCATGCTGAACCCCCAGGATCTAAAGACTTATCGTGTAGTGGGCCTCGCAGCCAGCCCATCTAGAAGTTGCCTGAGTATTGAACCGCATCATAATGGAGCTGCAGCGGTATACCCCCAGCATATACGATGCGTCACAATGCTGAAAAGCTCCATGACACGTCAAGCCCTTAGTGTATGTCTGAATGCATCGTAGAATGTCCTTGTTGCATGCGTATTTATTTATTTGACGTTCTAGAGGCATCGTCAGGACGTTGTTATATCCTTGAATGTACTAATGTATTGGTGGTTGTTGAGGTAGATGCAGGCATTCTCCCAGGTAGAGGAGTGCTCAGCTAGTCTCTTTGTTGGCCTTCGAGATGCAAAAGATCGGAACACTAGTGGCGAAGTGACTGGATAGAGATATGTGCATAAATCAGATATCCTAGCATGTCGTCGTCTGCCTTGTGACTTCAAGGGTGAATTCGCCGAACCATGAAATCCTTTGATTTCCGTTACGGAGCTACCCGCTCGATACTTGTGAACTCGGGGAAATTCGATGGCCTCCAATATGTACAATGGGCCTTCAAGGCAAGGAGAAGTGCGAGCAGGGTGCGGTCGCAATGATACGGAAATCATCTACAACCATGAGCTCCACTGGAGGGGTCATTGCTAGCAGCGGAAAGCCACCCAAGCCCCCCCCTTTCGTCCGATAGTTAAGTGACCGCTACAGCGCTGATGATCTGTTGCTCTCTGCTAGGGGTTAAGCAGAGGAAGTGATTCCCTACCCTCTTAATTGGAGCTTCGTCGCTCTAATTGTATATATCCCCTGCGCGCTCGGCTTGATGGGAGTAGCCGCTTCAGGACGACTACGATTGCGGAACGCCTGTGAAGCCTGCCTGGATGTGCTCATCCGAGAAGGATTCGCTTCGGAGAAGAGTGAATAGATCGAAGTCTACACAACAAGAGGTGATACAGAAGGAGCGCCTGCATGGCTGACCCTAAGGGAAGCCAGGGTCCACGGCCCGCGCCGACTGAGATCTCCTCCGAACCCGTTCGCAACAGATATCGCGACCTAGGTAGTTTTGTTACTATATCATGGGTGGCATGTTTGCAAGGCCATGGGAGCAGTCAAATTGTGCGATATTCTGACCCGTGAGAGGTTTCTCCCGCTTCCCCGTGTTAACATCCTTACTGCTTTGCTACAGCGAGTGATCAAGCCGGGATATGACAAGGAAGGATTTTAGTTGTAGGGCAAGGGTCTTAATATTAGTCCTTATAATGTCTGCGCCAAAGGGTAGAGCCGGAGGTCCAGCGAAAGGACACAGTTTTTTTTTTCGGGCTGGCGGAGGAGCGCGGTGCGGTAACCGCAGGTGTCGGGCTGTCATTTGCGTGGCGTGAGCGGGAAGATAATCAACCGTAACACAGCATTCTCAATGAAAACAAAAGTGTCGGGAATCAACCCAATTTGAGAAAAGCTTGCATGGTGTTGCATCAACTGAGGAGCTCAAGGTGTGTGATTGGAAGAACGCGAAAAGCAAAAAACTGGGTCGACAATTGAAATCCTGGACGCTGAGATTGAAAAGTTCCCTACCCGATGAATCCACGTTTTCACTCTCAATCACTTGCATCGTTTATTTCTCCGGGGTCTTGTACCACCTACGAGACATCAGGCCCGGTCACACATCGTAAATGATAGCGGAGGAGAGCGCAATACGAGCCTTCCTGGGGGAAACTTGTCTGTTGGAAGGAGGCAATGCCTTCGGAGTTTGGATCGACATTTCACCAGATAAATTATTGCTATAAGTTTTATGCGACTGGAACCGAAGTTGGAGGAGACTTGATCGGAATGGCCTCGGGGCTAAATTGCCTAGCTTAGGGCTGGGTCACGTCAAACCGACGGACGAAACATCAAGGTTGCTAGCCATACCTACGGACGACGCACATTGCGCTGCTGGTACGTCTTCAGGGGCCTTTCCTCGCGACAGAGGATCCACCTCGTTACAGAGAACCAGGCTTGCGGTGAAACAAGAACTGCCGACTTCTGGCCAGCAGAAGAGGCATGATACACGACGCAAGGGGTCTCCCGCGAGATTCATTCGCAGTGAGAGGCAAGCCGAGATGCACTCAATGTTCTCGGCGCAAGGACTAAAGATGAATAAGATTGAACATTTTCTGAGGAAACGTTGAGAGGAAGCGTCGGGGTAAAGCCCGCAAGGATTGCAGACGCTGGTACCTAGCAAGTCGAGGTTCAGTTCGAGGAGTCCTATCAGTTTCTGTTCGATCTTGAATTAAAAACAACCATATTTCAAACGAATTACCTTCTTCTATTCCTGATATATCTGCCATTGAAAACGGAGATAGATAGCCAGATGCAAAAGAGCGATCCAGATAAGCGACCCTCTTGATCGGTTAGCGTTGCGTCGACCATTATTGAAGGGGCGCTAGTGGTGTGATCATCTCCGAAAAACCATCCGTTAGAAAGAGGGATTTGTTGTCAGACAGCTCTCGCTGCGGTGTAAGTCTGCGAGCAAACAAATGTTCATGGAGGACGACATCTCGGCCTTTGAGGCGACATTAGCGAGAAGGGGCCAGCGAGCGCGATTGGCGGGCCGACTTGATTGGGCTTAAGGTACTATATAATGCAGGGTGGCTGAATTAAATCGAGAGCCTTAGACGTGCCTTCCTGGTCGACCCTAATGGAGTGGCGTCCCCCTAAGTTTGAATTCGCAACAACATTACCTGAAGGGCCGATCCTTCCTATGGATATCGATAACGTTAACATAAGTAGCCTTCGTTATAGTCTTATTATAGTATATTTATCATTTACTACCGAACAGCAGGAATAGAAGTCCTCTCCGCTGGGACCTAAGACGAGGACGTTCCTCGCCAATGAGACAGGGTGCCTTTCGGTAGGTGGAGAGCACGAAGCCAACCTCTTCTGCGATGATATTGATGGAGAAACAAAGATGGGAAAGATATCGATGGCAAATTTGACGTTTGAAGTTCGCATCCGATAATCGCTGACTAGGCTGAAATGGGGACGGCGAGGTTCTCGGCACGTGATCTTGTGAAAGAATCCATAGATGCAGCGCTTCCAAGAGTCCAGGACTTAGAGTAGGGGAAAAAAATGAGCTTTATATTTTAGTCCCTTGTAAAGTCAACTAAGGCAGTTGATTTTATAAATGTTCCATAAGTTCACTACCCAAAACGCCGTCGACGAAGGCAACTCCACGAAGTCCCCACCAGGAGAAACTGAAGAGAGCTGTGCAACGCATCTAGTTTTTGCGTTGTATACTATATAACGCGTACTAGCTTATATACATATAATCGCATAATTCGACCTGGAATCCCCGGGGCTCACCCAAGGGCCTTAGCGTTCTTGTCTCTCTCTTCCTTTATTCTTTAATGCCCTTTGCAGTAGAAAAATTTGAGGATGATAGGGTGGGAACGAGGGTGATTGATTCAGCAGACGTGTTTCGCTGCGAAGATTTTCCTCTTCTTCCGTTGCCTAGATTCTCTCCCGGCCACCAAATGCACGAAACTGGCTTAAAACGCAATAGGTTCGTCGTTTCAAAGTGGAATCGAGTTGTCTTAGTGTCTGTACTATGATTTTCGGTTCCTAAGCGCTTCTAGTTATGATCCCACACCTTCAAGAGGCCCTGACTTGATCCAAGTCTATTCCAAGCATTTTTGAACACGAGAACCTAAGTCCTCAGTATGAGCAATCAATATAGGCATAAAGAAAATTTATGTCGCAGCGTGTCCCGAAATACGGCGGAATAAGAGTCTTAGAAGAACGTAAGTGTGGTCGAGTCAAACCGTACTGGAGTTTGAAGCTTTGCGAGACATCTATGTATTTATCGTGCAGACGAATCCATACGTAAATTATATCCTGTTGCATTATCGAATTGCATATATCGCCCCCTCGTTTGTGTATCTACAATCCCCAATCAGCGTCTCCCCCTTTTCATAGAAAAATAATCAACATTTCGATTTAAGTACCTGCCTTCGTTCCTAAACGAACAGCCCTCCTAGGCTTCTGGTCACTCAACCCCTTACTTGCACAACAGTAGCCTTAACGCAGACAATATAAACGCAAAATATTGACAGGTACGTGCTGCCATCCATAAACGGATGCCAAAGAACCTAATTCCCTCCGGATGCTCGGTATCGAAAGTGGACCCGTTCGAGGCAGGCAGGGATACTCTTTCTGCGCCTGGGTTTCTAGCAAAATTCATTGTGAGCATTCTGAGCATACAAATAAGCTGATTCGATATGTCCGTAAGTGTGGGGGAGACATGTAAAGGAAAAGTGGTCGGGCAGGTCGGCTTCGGGACCATTGAACCGTTCACAGGAGTAGAGCCTAAGATGATAGGGGGGTTGGGCCGTCTTGTAGAGGGCTGATCTGTCTCCACGATTGTCAAAACCGAATTGCTGCAGCGGTGATGGGGACAGACGGCGAGTGGAGAGCATTATCGTTTCGGGTGCTGCTCACCGATCGTGCAGGATTTAGATTAGTCGGAGCTTCTAGTGTGGAGGAATTCTCTTATGGATGTATAGTAGAGCATCTTGGTGCTAAGATTCGCGAGAAGGGTCGCATTGCGGTTTTCGCCTTCAGATCGTCTAATTCGGCGGCCTGGAGTATATGGTGCTTTACAAAGTATGCAATAGCGGAGTGCAGGTAGGGCAGCACCGTGATTGCAAGACGTTTAGTTGTTTCTTTCGTCCTTTGCCATGCATCGGAAGTTGGCTTCCGCATCCTCCTATCTTTTCAGACCTGAACCTCCCTGCGCAGTAACCGGTGTTCAATGCGAGAATCGCGATGATATGCACAGCTAGGGAGAGATCTGGCTGCGTTAAGTTTAGACCTGCAGAGTTCCCATGCTGACAAATGCCCAATCAATGTGAGACTGGACGGTTGTCCTCTAGCCAGACAGGCCCATGTCCACGGTATTTCAACATTTGTGGCGATCCAGGAGCCACGATGTTGGGTCATTTCAAGTTGAAATCCCACGAGGCAGATTTCCGCCTTAATTTGCCGTGTTTGGTATCCATGAAGTGCGCCTCAGCGGCACATGTCGGTGTTGGCTTCTAAGCTCATTCGTATTGGGCAGTAAGACAACGATCAGATATGCGACCGCAGTCAATTGGTCCTATGACTGACTAAAGTGGCTAGACAGATTGGCGAGTAGAGAAAGTCGTGGCGAGGTAGAGCTTGGACGGTGTTGTGAGCTGTGGGGTGGGCCGGGTTTCAGGTCAGCGCGCGGTTGCGAAACGAGGAACGCGGGGGGGCGAAAATACAAGCCTTCAATACTAATAAGGCAAATGCATCTTCGGGTCATAAAAGCGAGAGAATGCTCAGTAAAACCGACCATTCCCTATTTTTCTACATTTTCCAATCAGGGAAACCCACGGAAAGGTGGTTGGTAGTCTTTCCGTCCATTTACACTGCCAGATTCGGGGAAGTGAAGGTTAACGGGGTGTAGCCCATTAATGTCTCAGTAACCTAAAGCTCTTCTAATATAATTGAATACTGGCCGGTTCTGATAGTCACAGATCCCGTTGTAGGAAGCTATATCAAAAGAACTAGAAATGCTCCATGCATTGACAAGGCATAATAGTTGATTGTGAGTAGTTGAACCAAGCTTTTTAGCTCCATGCGGAAATAGTGGATCTAAAACTTGTCGAGGGCTTTGCGGGAGGCATTCCTTCGGAAGGTTGTCATCATAATTCTGGTAGATCACCCAGGACACCCTTGTGACTGCATGATGATCTAAATAAAGATCCGTACAAGGCCCCACAGTAGTCGAGGAATATCCGTTACCAAGGCAGCTAGAACATACCAAGGTATCAAAATGTGGAACTTCTCAAAATCAGGCTGCAAGCGCTTCGCTGAGCGCCTAATGAGCTCGCTTGGATTGGCGCACTGCAAGAAAGAACCAACTTCTATTCAAACCAACACCGAAAAAAGTGAAGCCTGGTCTTCGCGAACGACTCGCATACTTTAACCTAGCCTTATGAGAAGATGCAGCAAGAAAACGCGTTTGGGGGATTCATCTAGCCTCGTCTGAAGTATGTCTTGGCACACTTCAGCACCTGTCAATGGCCAGCGGTGTAGGCAGGCCGTATCATCTATCCAAAACTGATTTCGTGGGGGCCATGAAAGTTGATCGACAAAATGGCGTTTTCCCCGCAAGGCAGACTTACGCCCAGGAAACGGGCTGTTCGTCTGAGTACCGAATATTATGCAGTGTTGTAGTTTAAGGCCACACCGTGCACTTCTGACCCAGGATGCTTGCGCCACAGTGTAGATAGGGAGCTGCTGAATTCAGTCTCGTGACTAAACTCTTTGATATTCCGTCGAACGTAAATCCTGATTTGGGACTGTCACCGAAGGTAATGAGGCCGACGACGCTGGTGCACTGCAATGCTAGAATGAGACAAGGTCTATAGCTATACCCTTACGATGGGACGGACGCAATTGGTGATACATCACCAAAGGTACGCAAAAAGATTGTTGAATTCTTGAGGCGGCGGGGTGTTCACATTCTTCAAGGGTTGGCATCGGATGACGACGGGCGAAGACTGGTTTCCCTCTTTTGCGCTAGGCCAGTTCGGTGGAGCCCGTTGTCGATCCACCGAATGTTGCACCTTCCCCAACCTTATTCAAACCTCCTCTTATTCACCTTGGATGATCATACACAGTTCCGCGCGGTGTCTGAATGATACATTCTAAATACCGTCTTTATCTTGGTCATCAGAAAACTGTCGGCGAGATTCTCACTTCCCGCCTCCGTTGATCCTTGGCAGGGGCTTGGCATAAGCGGTTGTCCGTCGCGTCCGCCAACTTATCCGTTCCGCCTTGGAAGGCATTCCTACTTTCTGTTATGCTCTACCAGGTCAAAAGCCCCGGTGGAATGCTCCTCCCCCTTCACCGGGCCAGAAGCGGCGTGGTTGCGCCGCCGAGTGGCAGTTCAGATGACTCCTGTCTTACGCTCTCGCATGTCAATCCGCAGCTCGGCCTTCTTTCGCACAAGGTTGCGATAATCGCTCCATGCGGGTTGTCTCTTACCTGACCTCATGAATTCCTTTACCGTACACCGAGCACCTGTTCATAAGGTCTACATTGAAGCCCGGGCCAGCGCACGCTCTTTGGCTTTTAGCGGCACGGGCTGCATCATAGACCCGACATGCACTAAAATTGCAGCGGTATTGCACGCCCTCCACCAAGTGTCCCTTCGGCCTCAGAAAGAATTGGGGGCTATTCTTCAGCTTTCCTTTGCAGGACCCAGCCAGAATGCGAAGTCTGCCTAATTGTGGAGCAGTCTGTCTTGCATTGCTTGAGGAAATTTACCCATAATCAGGGAGTTCCCAAAGCTCACACAGGGCAACAAAATTCAAGACCGTAGTAAGAACCTGGAAACCATGATGTTTCGCTCACAGCGGTTGGCTGTGCTTTCGAAAACCCATGCATAGCACACTTCTAAGCTCCGTCGGCTTGTAAGTTAGTTTCGCACTTGCATGGAAGCTCGTCGAATAACTGATTAAGCCGCTAAATGAGGCTAGAGCAGAAGCTAAATCTAGTTGAACATCAAGGATTTTTCCTAGTACTTTCGATTTCACGCGGAGCGGATTCGGCCGTATGTTTGTTTGTCTAGTCAGCCCATCACAAGGGCCATCACAGTCCGATTCAGCAGCTAGGATGAACTGCTATGCCAACCAGACGCCAGAGGCCGCACATCCACCCTATAATGCGCCAACGGGAGCAAGTTCTAGTTTCCCGCATCAATTCAGAATCGCACAAATTTTCTAGACCCATAGGAGCTGAGTCGGTTTCCTGCCTAAGGAAATTCTTCATCTAAGCAAGTTTCCCATTTTAAAGTTAGGGAACGTGCGCCGCCGCTTTCTCCGCATGGTCTGTAGCTTCAACTACTGCATTAAACGTGCCACCGGGCTGTTAAATAGAGCGTTAGTTCCGGTGCCCAAAATAGCGAATGGTTGGGGCGTAACTCAGCCTGGCGCTTGGAACCTTCGCCGATCACGTGATCGGCCAAAGCTGTCACCTTTTCGCACGAGAGACAGGCGCCGATGCTCCGATCCGATCATTTATTCCCATTCATCACCATACATATCCCACGCATGAATTCGCACGAGTTGCGTTATACTATTCCAATCCGCATCGTTTCCCACTTTTTCGTCGCTAACCGCTTCTGTCTCCATTTGTTTGCTAAAATCAGCTTCGCGAACACAATGGCATCAAAGTACGAGAGCCGAGCAGATGCGCCAACGATTACGCGCCGAAGACATGTCCTAGCTTGTGCTAGATGCAGAGCAAGACGAGTGAAGTGTGATAGAGCACAACCGGCATGTTCAAACTGTGCAAAGGTAGGCACGTTGTGCCAGCCAGCACAGCAACAGACATCTTTACCCCAAATTACCGTTGCACCACGGCCAGGCAAGCCAAAACCTGCTGATAATGCCCGGTTATCGAAACTCGAGGATGAAGTCGCCCGATTATCAAGAGAGGTTGACAGCTCAACTGGGGAAGTCTCTCAAGATGTGTCTCCCGTAGACACCGGTGATCAATGGCCCCTCGATGCACCCGGAAAGCTTTTTGCTGGGGCCAGTAACAGGTACTTCAGTCCATGGTCATGGGCATCTGTGGCTGAACAGGTCTGTATCAACACGGCCTCTTGTTCTCGGTGATTGCTAATAACTATGCAGCTCACGGATATACAAAGCACTCTTCAAGCGAACCCCGGCGATAGAAATGTAACTAAGTCTCCTGCCTTGCAGAGATCTAGTGTTCGCCACTCGATTCTATCAAACGAAAGCCATGAATCACCACCTCTAGACGATCAATTGCATGACCTGCTTCTTAATATCTACAGTCATCGGGTAGACCCGCTGATACGAATACTACACTGGCCCACCTTTCTGAAACGATGCCGGTTGCTCCATCCTCTAAGATCATCTCATTCTCGAGCCTCACCAGTCTCGCACTACCCGAGCGCCTATTTCCCCAACCCGTCCTTTGGCACCTCCGACCCAGGAATAGTCCCGAATCCTCACACTGTACCATCTCAAGGGCCACCTTCATTCTTTAGCTTGGCCACCTCGTCAACACCTGATGATCCTTTTCTCGCGCTTCTATCTTCAGTCTATTATGCTGCTGTTCTGTCCGTAATCAACAATCCATCTTCCCAAGAACTAGGCCAAAAGTTCAACCCGCTAACTCTCGCCCCAACCTTGAAAAAGGAGGTATCAGACAGGATACTCTCTCTTGACGAAGGTGTGATCAAACACCCATCCATTGAGAATCTCCAAGCCTTAGTCCTCTTTCTGGTAAGAAGTTAGCTGTGGGGTCATGATTTAAACTAACAAGTTTGGTAGTCGGTCGATTCAAATTCATTCGATCCATATGTGCAATGGGTTCAGATCGGAACAGCAGTGCGTACGGCCCAATTTCTTGGCATTCACCGGGATGGGACAAGCTTTGGATTAAGCCCTATTGAAGTTGAAGTGCGGCGCCGTATCTGGGCCCAGATCTGCATACTTGACGCCCGATTTGCGGAACTTCTAGGTTGCGAACCTAGCATCAGTGTATCCTCGTATGATACTTGCCTTCCCTTAAGCATATGCGACCGGGATCTTACCGAGATCGACGAACAACAAAGAGCATCGATACAGGGACAAGAAAGAAAATTCAAGACTCTTCAGGAGATCGAACAAGAACAGGAACAGTACTCGCCCTTTTCGACCATGACATTCACTTTAATAGAAGCCGAGCTAGCTCGGTTGATGACTCAACTTTTCGGTAGCCGATACCGCTCTCGCGACTCGATCTTCCTCGGTTCGGTCCAGCCGGGTCAATGGGCCCCGAGTGAATCCGCACTCCAGTCGGACAGAGTTCGTTGGATCAGACGTCTTGAGCATCGCTTCGAGACTGTTTACCGCCTCGATAGCCTCGATACGACGAATCCTATACAATTCATGGTGTTGGAGACAATGAGAATTAGGATAGAGCAGGCTAAATTCGCTATCCGTTTGATGGAGTGGAAAGATATACATGGGGGGCCTGGTGGACTGGGAGGTGCCCCTGAAATGACCCAGTACGTTCTTCTTTCCTTGTATACCTTATCCACACTTTTGTTAGCCTTAAGGGAGACCGTGTAACATCGATGAAGGAAATTGTGGACACCGAAGTTAATAAACACGTGCAGCCTTTTTCGCGATGCAATTGCCTTGACCTCACGGACGCTAGCTCTTTCCAACCGGTTCCCCACCTCGCCATATAGTTGGTATATAAAGCGTCTGAAAGAAGCTTACACACCTTCATTCCTCCTCTTCGCCCTTACATCAGGAGGCACCATGGATCAAGGGGATGTGGCTCTTGCGTGGGCCGTTCTAGACCAAATATTTCCAGTTGATTCTGTGGGACGAGCACAGGAACAAGGCGTCGAACAAAGCCCGCTCGGTGTTCTCTTAAGGCGGGCAAAAGAGAAGAGGGAAGGCCAAGTTCGATTTCCTACTGCGCAAGACTTCCGTCAACAGGCGATGGAAGCTGCCGCTGGCAGTAGCCATCCCAATTTCTCTCCAAACGTAAACCCGCATCCAGCTGTGACACTACCTACAAATTCAAGCGGTATGGGAAACTTTCAACCTGGAAATCTATTCGAAGATTTTGACTCCATCATGCAAGATCCGCTGTGGTCTCCTGGACTTCCAGGTGCAGATGATGGATACGAGCCTTGGGTATGAATTTCTCCTTCTTTCTGTTGTCTTTTACGCTTTGTCTCCCACCCCTTCTCTCATATTTATTTTTTACACTGTCAGGACGTTTCTATTCCCCCCATACAGGCTTACGGCCACTGGCCTTGCAGCCTTGTTTCCATGGAGGGAACATGGCTGACAAGGTTTCTGTAGGGGCAGCATTGGCAGCATTGATCATTTCTCATCTTAGGATTTCCCGCCATGTAACCGCCTTTCAATTTAAATGTATCTTGTCCGGTTTAGGACATCACCCAAATTAACCAGCTGGCAGGGTATTCAGGATTCAAGAGCTCCAATGACGAGCATTCCCCTCCGTCCTCGATCTTGGGCCTGCGACCAGAATCACGCCCATACAATCTTAGAAAGTCGGCCCGATGCGTCTAACTTCGAATCCCAACCCGCCTCTACCCACTCGATTGCCGTGCAGAATCCAGACATACTAATAAGCTCCGACCACTCTGGGTATCCTGCTTTGATGCAGCCTTCACAGGTAGCGGCGTTTCATGGAACTGGTAATATTACATCGGGCCACCACCCACCATTTGTGATCAACTACCGACAAGCGGATGATGAAGCCAGAGAACAATACTTCCATGAGTGGCAGCAAAGCGCTATACCTCAGCAGCAGCAGCAACAACAGCATCGATCCACGCAACTACCACGACATCGCGCAACAGAGCTCAGACCGGACGAAGCTCCACGGAAAAGGTCCAAATCAATGATGTCCTCAACTGAGATGAAATACGTTTATTCCCATATACCAAGCAATTCTCCCGATTCAATCGCCCGACAAATTAGCGGACTTCGACCAGGCCAGCTTCTAAGACGATCCGCCACCGGTCCGAGCGAACGTACAGGTTGAAAAGCCAAATGAAATTTTTACCTTTTAAATGGACCGATTTGTGTGAGCTACATTTAGACAATTACCCACTATAGACCTTGTTTCATCCGGTACTTAGTTTTCAACCGTACCATCGACTCCAATCAAGGCGTTTTGTGTCAATAGATTAAATGACACTCAAAAAAAATTTTGAGCAGTGGTGGCTAAAGACATCGTAGAGGGGTCCGTTTAGGTGAACGGCCTCTGTTTCATTCTTGTATATACTTATTTTGCCTTGTTTCACAACCTTTTCATTGTAGACCTTTTGAGTATTTCTGTCTCCATTGCCAAAGCATTCACATCAGTTCTTTATCGCCACCCGATGAAAACACTAATTACCTTCGCCCAACATCTTTAAATTTTGTCCTCGATGAAAATATCTCCCTTCAAGCTTCCTTCGCCTTCGTTTGGGCTCAAGCTGCCACTCCCAACGGCTAGCCCTTCGTTGTCGAGCTCGGTCATGTGTTCCAAACTGCGGCCACGAGTCTCTCGCAAGAAGAAATAGACGTAAGGAAATCCGGTGACGTTAAAGACAGCAAACGAGATCCAGATCTTCCAGCCCACATTTTCAAACCCAATTGGGCCAGCATAGACAGTCAAGAATGCCATCAGCCATTGCGCGGACATACCCAGGCCGACGCCCGTGTGGCGATGTCGGAGGGGCATGGTTTCAGATATATAGATGTACTAGAACCAACGTCAGCCGGGTGATAGCCAACAATGGAAGAGGGCGGCCCGTACTGGTTGCGGCGCCCAAGTCGGGCTAAATACTAAGAACTAGCCGAATAGCATGGCTGCGGCCGCCGAACTTGTAGCTTTGGTATTTGCTGCCAACAGTCCGACGAACGCGGTCATGAAAACAGACTGCAAGGCAGATTCCCACAAAACCCACTTGCGCCTTGCGCCTTTTTCGCAAAAAATCGATCCGGCGAATGCACCAACTGCAAGCAATGTCGTTGCAGCACCCGAACATACGGATGCTGTGGTGGGAGCAAGGCCGATGTATACTTGGAAGATCGTCGTCATATAATGAAAGATCATGTTGATACCCATGAGATACGCAACTCCGACCAGTACTACTCCATCGCGGATACGAGTCACCGCCTTAGTCTCGGACTTCTCGATGAAGAAGTCTGAAAAGCTCAACTTCTCCCCGACTTCCTGCTTTAACTCAGTCTGGATCTCTGATGCAACCTTGTCTGCAAGGTGATTGTCCGTATAGATTTGACGAAGAACTAGGTTTCCTTCATCTAAGCGATCTTGAAGGAAGTACCATCTTAGCGAGTCGACGTTCAGAAAAATGAGAAGTATTGCAAGCAGTGACCAGATGATCTGCATCGCAATCGGTAGGCCCCATACAACTTGTCCTTTCGTATAGGTGAAGCCGAAATCGATCCAGTATGCACATGCAGTACCGGTACACGCAAAGCCCATGAGAATACCGACCAGTGGACCTCTTTGCTTTAAGATACCGGGGGTTTCTGCGATGTATACTGGGCCTGCTGCAACAACAAGGCCATTGCCAACACCCTTTGAGACCTGTTCAGCAAAATCCTGTTGCTCCTAGTGAGGCTGCTCACAATCAAGACACGACAGGCAATGAGCTGGCTAGTGGAATATGTAGATGTAGAGATGATGGTTCCAACGATTTGAATGGCAGCGCCTATCATGATCTAGACTCGTCGTCTGACGTGATCACTCCCTGGAGATGCAGTGATACAGCATCCGAGCCAAGAGGCCAATAGGAATGAGGCTACGACCATGGCAGTTGTTGTCGTGTCTGGCACCTGCGGATGTTGTTAATCACGCGTAGTGTATTATCTGCAGCGATCCATATAGAAACCTGGAATACCTTCATAGTGGATTGAAAGGCGGGTGTTTGCAGCACGCCTCCGAGTACACCTGCATCCCATCCATAGGACATGAATCCCATACGGACACCCCAAAAGACGAGCGTCGGATTGATTTTCGTAACCATATTGCCCACTGTCAACCGATTTGGAAGGAGAAGTTCTCAAGGTCTTCGGGACGACGGGCTCAAGATGACAGAGAATTCCTAGCAGAATGGGAACAAGCAGGATGTAGGTCCAAAGACAGGAGCAATAAGTCCTCAAATTTGATGAAAAGCAGTTGCAGGAATCCCAGGAACTGCAGGCCAGGATGTGGGATTCAAAGCCGATGAAAGGATTGGAGATTGTCCAGGATACAAACGTCCGGGGCCAAGTGACGGGGATGAACGAGCGAGGTGCACATTATTACCAGCATTGCTATTTTAAAGGTCTCCGGCGCTGGAAGCACTGGTGGCAATGCAAATCGACCCTCCATTCACTGAAGTGACATATAGTTTGTCTCCCCTTGAGTTAGGGTATTCTCTCTATGAACCGTGTTGGGATGAGTAGTTACCTATGATATAGCTAGCCATCGAATGGCACCGAAGTTTGAAGCTCGTATGGGGATCCACAAATGGTGCAGACATGCATCTGTGCTAGGATAGTCACATGCTGTGTTCGGGCGTTCACCGATCGGCATTCAGCCTTTCCACACCAAGACTAACACATGCACCTTGCTTTTTCGCAACCCTCGACAGTCCTGAGGCCCCTTGATGGAATGGACCCTGCACAATCCGTTATCCAGGCCAATACCATCAGTGGTTGCCAAACCGACGAGAGCACGAGCACCGCCGTGAGCGCAGACTTGATAAAGCTAATTGACATGCGTGATGGCATAGTTAGGAACGGTGAGGAACGGTCCGTGTGCCTCCCCGAACCCACGGGGATGGTTCGAAGCAGGGTTCATCCACTTAACCGACTTCTCCGTCGCAACTTTCGGCTCGGGGGAATTGCAGGGTACTACCCTGTTTCCAAGCCTACCTCCTCAATGCCATTACCAATCACTCCTACACCGCAATGTCCTCTTCTGAGGATCGTTGCCTTTCCGAGCAGGTTGTTAAGACCCATGCAGCCATCGGGCGTTTTTCTGACAAAGTCTGACAGCCGCCACCAGAACTCCACTCATCAGCACGAGCACGTTAATCCTTGCAAGTTGTACTGGGACAACTGAATCAGAACGATGATCTCTTAATTCTCATTTTGGACCCTTGAATCACCCCTCAGGAGCGTGGAGCTGCACCTTCAGGCTGCTCTAGTTGCTAGCATGCGGAGTGCGAGCGTGCCCAGCGAACTCATAAAATTTCCCCTCGTCATTTCGCTGTTTTCTCTCAGCCTCGCTCCAGTTTCCTCTTGTCATTGCCTTCTAACTTTTCAGAGATTAAACTCATTCTAAATATGGGACTCCTCAACACCTTCAATATCGAGGTCACGCTCTTAAATATAGCTACTACCTTTTGTGGCGCCATCTTTGCTGCCCTATTTTCGCGTATATTCTACAATCTTTACCTTCATCCTCTCTCAAGATTTCCTGGACCATGGTATGCAACTTCATTCTCCATCGTCGGAGCCATAATCTCGGTCAAAAAGAAGGAACCAGAGTTTTTTATGTATCTTGTGAAGAAGTATGGTTGTATGTGTGCCTAACTCCAATCCTGCAATTCCATGAATCCACTCCTTTTCATTCTTTTCATTCTTTTCTCCGATATCCTCGTCACCAGAATTTACGCCTTTCGCCCTGCAGATATTAAATGCAGTGTAACCAGGGATTTATCACGCGCTGACATCATACAGCCGACGGCCCTATCCGCATTTCGCCAACTATGCTGCTGTTTCCCCGCCCATCCGCACTTAAAGATATCTACTGGGATCCAAAATGCAACATGAAGTCGGGTCTGTACGGAACCGGGGCGCTGGGCCCTCCACATCTCTTCACGACTCTTGATGGTGAACAGCACAAAGCACTTCGGAAGGCCCTGTCGAATGCGCCATGGACTATCGGCCAGCTCAAGAATACATGGGAACAACGGTTTGATGACCAGGTGAATCTATTCGTAAAGAGGATGAACGAGCATGCTGCAGCCAAACGAACAGTATGCTTGTCTGACAAAGTCGCTGAGTTTGCTGCCGACATTATGAGCATGATCTCTTTCACGGAACCGTTTGGGTGCGTCGATAACCAACGGGACGAGAAAGATATTCTGTCTAATTGGCGCAAAGGTCTCGACTTCTTTGGCTTCGTCGGACGGTTTCGTTTCTTCAGAGAGAAAATTATCAAGCTACCAGTCGTCGGTCTCTGGTTCTTACCTGCTATCTCCAATGACTCCGGCATGGGATGGTTGATGTGCGAGGCTGACCGCCAAGTTTCGAACCGCGAGAGGCAGAATGCTGAGAAGCCTTTTGACGGAAAGCCGGACTTTATGCAGCAGTGAGTTTCTGCTCTCCTGCTGATTTTACCGTATGGCTAACATTATCAAGCTGTCTTGACGCCCGTTACTCCGATGGCTCCCCCCTAAGCCCCACGCAAAAACGAGCCCACGTTACGCTTCTTATTCAAGCCGGTGCTGACACAACTGGCACTGCTCTCGGCTCCATCCTCCGCTTCCTCGTCACCAACAAGGACGCTTTCCACCGCGCCCGGGAAGAGATCGATGCCGCGGATAACGCCGGCCTCCTCTCCACTCCAATCCTATATGAAGAGACCCGCCAACATCTCCCATTCTTCGCAGCTTGTATTAAAGAAGGTCTCCGTCTCAACCCCCCTGCCACTAACCTTTTCGCTCGTGTCGCACCTGTAGGCGGGAAATTCATTGATGGCCATTTCATCCCCGAGGGCACAGAAATTACCTCTCACGCCTACGTTGTGCAAAGAAACAAAGCACTTTACGGCGAAGATGCGGAACAATTTAGACCGGAGAGGTGGCTTGAGAGTGAAAAGAGGAGTTTTGAATACGAAGCTGCGCAATTCACCTTTGGGGTTGGACCTAGGGTGTGCCTTGGGAAGGATATTGCGGTAATGGAGTTGTATAAGCTTCTCCCTGAGGTCAGTCCTCCTGTTCCCAGTTAACATCTAAATTGTGGATTGGAACAATGGACTAACTTAACGCAGACAATTCGCCGGTTCGATATCGTCCTTGAAAACCCTGGTAGATATGTAGTGGCTGGAGGCGTAGCCTACAACCAGGACTTTATGGGCAGGCTTCTTTCGCGGAAAGCTCATTAACTCGCTCAAATTCACATATTACCATATTGGCGGTAGGAAATATGGTTGCGCACCATACGAGAGATACTGATTTTTCTTGTTAAAGTCCTGCCAGGAAGTCCATTGATTTTCTGAATAGTGTCTTCTCTCACATACCAATCTAGATTCAATCCGTCATTACCCCTGTGTTGAAGAGTCGCACAATCCTCCTCAACGTCTCAGCTCGAGCTCGTGGAAACTTCATTTTTCTCTATATCTCTAATCGTCGTAGATGTATTCGTCCCTATCACGAACAATTTCACCCACTTTTTCACGCCCAATAACGTCCATCTTGGTGATATTAGGAAAACTCATTGACATACTCCGAATATAGGTGCTGTTATGGCAAGCTGTGTCCTCGGCATTAGGCAGGGCTCGCCTCAGCGCCACTACGAAGTCAGGCTGTATCGCGTCCAGGATAAGGGGCCCCGGGGTTTGATCCTTAGCTTGTTGTTGCAGCTTGCATGAGCCCCACAGTATGTATTTGTCTACAGCAATCCTTTAGGATTTGTGAAAGAGGCACTGTTTAGAGCAGTTTGGTTAGATTTGGAAAGATTCCCAATGGGCCAAGCATTGAAGAATAGTGAACAAGGTTCTGCCCGTGCGGATTTGAAGCCGACTTCATATCTTAGATCTACTCTCCATAGCTCAAGTTGCTTATTCGACCGTTTGCTTGTGCAATTGCGGGGCTTTATGCTACGCTTAGCCCTCTGTGATCGGCAAAGGCCACGACAAAGAAAGATATTGGGCCGAGCTGCAGCCGAAAAGCACATTGACACCTACCCTCACAATCGAGAACTCGTGACGATCCTTATCTTAGCAGGTCAGCAGTTTAATAACACTTCAATCATTCATATAGCAATTTAATCTAACCTTTCTTCACCTCTTCCGAGCCGTTGCGATAGGCAGATGTCCGTTTTATCCTCCTTTCACCCTCTCCGCTCAATTAGTACCCTAGAACATCGACGGAGCTGCGTTTGGCTGCAATATCTACCTGACAACAGTACCTTCGATAAGAGTTTCATGTTACACTGCATTATAAATGGGTCGAAGAACTTGGCGAAGATCATCATGGTGTTCTCGAACGCGGGGACGGAGATTCGTCAGTGCGATTCATCCCCATGTCAGCGGGCCCCCACTAAAGCAGCAGAATGTGCGGGCTATGCAGAACGGGGTTGAGATGTGCTGACCGGTGTAAGCCTTGACAAAGACGTTTATCGTTTGTTCATAATAGCGAATCGGGGGTAAGGTTGCTTTTCTAGGGTGGTGAAATTGTGCTTTCTAAGAGTTCTGCCATGCCTTCCGGGGTCAATTGGCACGATTAAAAACCCTGGAGATTTGCACTCCTGCACACTCTCCACATCCATCGCAAAACTTGCTTTCGCATTCAATGCGGCTACCACCACCTTCCTTTCTCAAGAGCAAAAGAAAATAGCGGTTAGCTGTAGATCCAGTCCACAAGGGTCATCCCACGACGCCGGAAGACCCAAACCAACGGTTCCACAGGTTCAAGCGGACCACAATGCCTCTCCCGCCGATCACCACTTTCAATACATCCGTCTCGTCTCCGCATCTACCTCTTATGCCTATCCTTAACTTCATGGTAACGATCATCGATGGCTAGTGGGTGGAAGGGTGGAACGAGCGACGGTTTCTGCGACCAAGCTCGAGTTCTCGGCGGCACTTGCGGATGTGAGATGGTGAGATGTCTGAGACGTTTTGAGGCGAGATCAGCGCTTCCAACGAGCCGTAGTACTGTACGATTGGGCGATTTTGAGGCCTGTACGGGTGAGATTTTGAGTACGTTCGTACGGTAGGGAGGAGGAGAGGTAGGTGTACGTATTGTAACTGTTACAGCTCACGTGATCTGTACAAGTAGTACAATTTAATTAAAGTACGTTGTACTCTAGTTAAAACAGCTAATATTATAGGTCTCTAGAGACGCAGGATTAAGGTCTAAATAGCTATTAAATAACTAACTAGAAGCGTTAAATCTGCACTATAAGCCTATACCTTTAACAGCGTATAATTGCCTTATAACATAGTCTTGTTCTTTACGCAGTAACCTAATTGCGCTAAGGGCAACGCCTCTTTTAAGCCTAACAGCTATATATTATTCTAGTTAATTATAAACTTAACCTTAGTGTTATAATTGCAGTCCTTTAGGAACTACTGCAACTAATTTTTAGCCACAGACAGTGTACTATCGCGGGATAAGGCAGGAGACGTAGTGTAGAGGGCTCTTTCTGCAGCGTGCAAGACTGCGCTAAATTTGCAACAGAGGTATCTAATTAACTAGATAAGACCTGTAAGGCAGCAAGGCGCGTAGATAGATAACTCTGCAATAGAAAATAGTTAGTAATAGGCATTTTTAAGACAACAGATTGCAGATAGATAGATTAAAAGATGTTGTCCTTGCGAAACTTTTAGCTAATTAGAGCTCTAGAAACCCTCCTAAACGCTCCCGCAGGCCCACTGTTCGCCAGAGCCCCCCTACTCCTCCAAAATCGCCATACAAACTTCCTAAAAGGGTAATACGGTCCGTACTACGTACCGTACCTAGGGCATCATTAAACGTACAGTACGGCTCACAAACTCGGTACGTTCGTACTGCTCACGTGACCGTTACGGTTCACTTTGTACAGACCGTAGTACGGCCCGTTGGAAGCCCTGGGCGAGATTTCAAACCACTCTTGGAGCTAGAGAATTAATTCAAAGCACGACTAGCCAGATTTAGAGGGGATGAGCATCCATAGGAGGTATTCCGTCTGGTCAGTCGAGTGACTGGAAATGAGGCTTAGGCACCCTGACGCCGCTGGGGTGGACAGGACCCCTTTTGACGTTTGAAAGATCCTGCGGTGGGTTAAGTCGAGGCCTGAGGATTTCTCTCAACAATGGATAATCCTTTCTAGATGGGGATGGACTAAGAATCATCTGGCCACATGGAGAGCTGGGAACAGAGACAGAGCCCCAAGAGACCCACAGTTCGGCGAGCGGAGAATCTAGGGGAGTGATAGTATCGGGAGCCTCACTCGATTTATCGACCTCGGTGAAGGGAGGAAGTTTGCAAAGAAGCAAAGACATTGTGGATCTGCGGGCATCTGTGATGAACTTCTGTCCTGGGAAATAGCTTTGAGATCTGTGGTCCATCTAGTATTTGAGTTTTGAACCTCCCTTGTATTCGTTTTCTACAGGTCGCTCTTGCTTTCATACCTGGAGTATCGGGGTTGAAGATTGTACTTCCTTGCCAGATTTCCTTCATTGGTGCCCATTGAAAACTGCGCTTTACCCTCTCATCAATCATTTCTTCAGAATATAACCATGGACAAGCCCAAAGAACCCCCTGCCAACGCCAATGAAACCGAGACCTACTCCGAGCGAGCCATCACGATATCAGTATGTGCTTTGGTAGCGGCAACTGCTGTCCTGCGATACCTGGGCCGGTGGAGCCTAAAGAAACGCGTGGATATTGGAAAGGGGAAAGGGCAACAAGTATTCGGAATGGACGACAGTAAGTTCAAGCTCGCAGCATTGGGGTCGGCTAACGTGAAGAAAGTATTTAATGTACTAGCCGTTTTGACATTCTACGGTCTCGCTATTGCTGTCTTTATTGCCATCGACCGCGGAACGGGGGTACATATCGGAGTCGTCCTGTTCAAGAGTGGCCTCCAGGGACTCAGCGACTACATCCAGGCAAGTGTTTCATAAATTCTATTCCAATAATCTTTATTTGAGAGAGAGAGGTTCTATTTGTTTAAGCCCACAGTCTCCCTTGTTGGTTGAAATATGAAACGAGTTTATTGACGCCAATCAGGCCGTCTTTGTCTGCGCTATCTTCTACAACACCACACTCGGCATGATTAAACTCAGCGTGCTTTCGTTGTACCATCGCATTCTTCGAGGATTCCAATCCCAAAATGCTCCGAACTATCATCTGGACTGTTTTCGGCATCGTGGCCGCTAACACGACGGCCAACGTGCTCGTCGCTCTATTCCAATGCTGGCCCGTCAAGGCTGCGTGGGATCTGAGGATATTGCCAGAAGATAAGAAGTAAGTCGATAAATTCCAATAGCCTAGCTATAAGGATGCCCTTACTGACATGGGTAGATGTATCGATGTGAATGCGTTCTATCTAGGTAACGCTATTACTGGAGTGATTACAGACGCAACCGTCTATCTCCTTTCCGTCCCCATCATTAAGCCTCTTCAAATGGATACCAAGGCCAAAATCCAGCTCTTAGCTACGATGCTTATCGGCGGCTTGTAAGCACCCCAAGTAAATCACTGTATAACACGAACTCACCTAGCAATCAGCGCAGTCGTAACCTCCGCCGTTCGCCTCGGCTTCATCCCCGCCCTACTCTCCGACCCTGGCGCCACAATGGCTATGGGCATACCCATGGATTGGTCTATTGCCGAGCCTGTCGTGGGGGTTCTCGTCTCTAGTATGCCTGCAATTCGCGCCATTCGCTGCCTCTGGCGTGATCCAAATCAAGACTCGTATGGCTCTGGTCCCGGCCATTCTACCCTGAAGAGTAGGAATGGCGGCCATATTCAGCTGCATGATATTAACACCAGCGGAACGACGAAGAGAGATGCAGAGGGTTCAGGCGGAAGAGCACGCGGTGGCGATAATGATAGCGAGGAGCACCTCGTTATCGGGAGCTATGGCTACAACAAGGGAATGGGAACGATTGAGAGAAAGACCGAGTTAGAGGTTTTGTATAGTCCGAAGTAAGGCGTGGCCGTCCATGCGAAACGTGAAACCGGCGTTCATACGATGAATTTGTAATAGAGGCAGAAGGAGCGCGGGTACGTAGAAATGCTGCCAGGGCGTGGCTCAACTCAGATGTTAAGGGGATATATTCTTGACTTTCCTTTACGAAGTTGTGGAAATAGAGATCAAGAATGATAACTTCCATTTGTTTGGTTTAGTGACCCCCTAGATTCAAAACTCCTTACAGTACTGCACAATTCCCCTTGTAGCCTTTATTGCTAACTACTAAACATGTTGTTTTATACTAATTTTAGGCCTGGAAAACGGTAACTTGAGAAGTACATTGCAATACTCACCTGTGAAGAAGATTTGGTAGTAAGGCAGTTGTAGATCTAGAATCACAGCCTTAGCTTAACACGCAGGGTGGGTTCTTTAGCTACTTAATCTAGTATGCTTTTTACTATTAAACCTTAAGTACTTAAGCGTATATAAAACTTAGCACACTAATTAGCAGAGCTTGCTCTGCTCCTTTCTGTGGACTTTAGTTTTCTTTAGTTAGGGCTTAGCAGCTAAGAATTACTGCTTTTAGCCTTTTTAGGCTTACATAAGCATAAAAATAGTAGATTCTTAGATAATTATTTTCTACATAAAAACTAAAACCTTACTGCGCGTGTTGTCTAATACTTGTCTAATACCTTTTGCTATAACTTATAACATAGTACCTCTGCTATTTAACGCTAATAAACTTCCCCTACTTTACAATAATTGTGGAGGATAAAATAGCCTGGCAGTAGCTGTTTAGAAGATCGGATGAAGTGACTCCGCTATCTAAGAGAGCTGAAGGCTCTCCTTATATACACCGAGCTTCGGAACATAATATCTCCAGATCCCGAGCTGCGTCCCAGGCTCTGAGCCCCCAGTCCCAGGCTCCGAGCCCCAGTCCCAGGCTCTGAGCCCCAGCCAAGGCTCTCAGTATACGCGACACACCCCCCAGGTGAGCTGCGCAGCAGCTCACCTGCGTTGAGCGTCAACTTGGCTTGTTGGAGCAGCGCTGCGCGTTTACCCTGTGTTTGTGCTCGTTGCCCCAGGCAGCGTGATGCTCGTTTCCCTAGGCAGCGCAGGTCACGTGCGTGCCGTGATCGCCGCAACAGAGGTAAATAAATTCTGCTGCTCCTTAAGCTTCTCTTCTGTAAGTCCTAACAACATGCCGCGTGTAAGTTAATGCTTTTAAGAGCTCTAAGAACAACTTTAAACCTGTCTGTGATCTCTGCTAATGTGCATCTGTAGCTTAACAAAGCTAAAAGAGCCGCCCGCTCGCGTGCCGCCGCTCTGCGGGGCCGCGCTGCCCGCAAGCCCGCGCCCAGTACCCCCCGCCGGCGCCCGCTCCCCGGCCCGGCCTCGACTCCCCGCCGGCCTCCCCCTGGTGCGCTCCGCGTGCAGTCCTGTCTGGGCTGCATAAAGAGTGCGCTCGCGGGGCGCTCCAGTGGGGAGTGCCATGATTCCGCCACTGGCGGTTCGCGCTGCTGGCGCTGTTCCTCTGGGCACAGCTGCCTGCCCCTGTAAGCCCTGTAGCAGTGTGTGGGGTGATCTAGCTTTTGACCTATTTGCAGTCCCCCTGTCGCCGTCGTGTATGCGCGGCGCCTTGTTGCGGCGCTTGTCGCGGAGGACGAGCGGGTAAGCTTCTCTGCAGAGATCGTGTGTTATACCCTAGATTAGACTAACAGGCTATAGGCTGCGTCTTAGCTTTAGCTAGTTCTTTAAGCTCTGCTTAAAGAGGATGTGGTGGAGGAGGAGGAGGGAGAGGAGGAGGAGGAGGAGGAGGAAGAGGAAGAGGAAGAGGAGGTGGAGGAGGAGGAGGGGGAGGAGGAGCAGGGTGACGTGTCCCCTGGGCTCCTGGCGCGTCGCCAGCGCGCTAAGGAGCTCTTGGGTGAGCTTGTTAATCTCCTTATAGTTTAGGTGTTCTGTGTTTCTGCGCATCTTATGTACTAAATCCCTGCTTAAACTCCATAGCATAGGGGGGTGTCCCTGCTAGTAGATAGCCCTCTTGTTCCTAGGCAGTGTGGGGATGTCCCTACTATTAATAATTAACAATTTTTTCTCTTAGAAGCTTATTTATGTGTCTTTAAGGTTAAAAAGCTACTTAAAGTGCTTAAATTACTATTTTAGTAGGTGCTTTATAAGTTTATTTGCTAGCATGTTGCTTGTTTTAATATAGCGCACTTTAAAAGATCCCTTTACGTGCTCCTAGCGCAGCCACATGTTCTAAATATTAATGTGGCGCAGGCAGGTAGTTATCTAGGCGTTCTCCTCTACTACTAACCTAATTGTCTGCTAGTTGTTACAGTAGATCTGCCATAGTGTGCCTAGCTCTAGGGTAAGCTCTTTAAAGAAGCGTTTTAGAGCTAGTAATTTCTTTATAATGTGCGCTAAAGCAAGCAGCTTAGCTTTTGTTATAGACATAGTTACTGTTAGCTAGAGAGCTACTTTCTATAGAATTAGTTCTTTAAAAAGTAAGATAATGTATTTATAGAATAATTATCTAGTCTCTGTGTAATTAGTAAAAGACGTGTCTTTACACATAATAAGTTGCGCGCCTTCTAGTGCTTTATACTATATGCCTATATACCTTATGCAGTACAGGTACATAATTGCCTAGTTTACTGCCTAGAAGTGCTGCTTTCCTAGGTTTATTAGGTAGTAGAAGAGCTAGGATGCCGCAAACGCCATGTCTAGGCGCACTATAATTATAGTGTATAGTGTTAATTCTACGCGCTCTTAGTATTCCTTAATTTCCTACTTTATTACTAATCCCTAGTTGCTTATAAGCTCTTCTAACAGTAAAGAAGTCCCTAGGAAGAGCGCGCTTTTTATAAGGTTAAACTTCTTTACTACTTTCTTAATATATGTGTTGTGTACTAGCTAGATTATTCTAGCTTTTCTATTTTTAATTATTTTAATTCTTAGAAACTATTTGCACAGCCTTTAATTTTCTAGCTTATATATTTTTTTAATTACACTAATTAATTAGTAAGCTTCTAACTTATTATTATAGTAATAAATATAAAGTATGTTATCTACATAAAAAAAAAGTAAAATATAGTAATTATAGTTAAAGAATAGGCACAGCTTCTTTTTAAATAAAATAAAGTTAAGCTTCTAAAAAGCCTATAAGAGCTTCTAGTACTACAAGATTAGTAAGTCGCGTAGTCTGTATAGGGCTTAGAGAAGCTTAACGCACATGCTAGGCTTTATAAAGCTTTCTAGAAGCTTGCATGTTACTTCTAGCTTACCTTTACAGTGCGCGTTTAGGAACGCGCCTATAACATTATATTACCTAATCTTTAGGTTAAATTAAGCTGCTATTGCTATTGCTGTTTAGAAGGATCTAGCTGCAAGAGTAGCAGCATAGGTTAACTAGAGTGAGTCCTTACTCTAGAGATTACTGCGTACGCATATGTAAGCTTTGCATTTAGCAAAATACTTATCCTAGTTAAATTTATATGTAAAGACCTACTTTAGTAGGAGCAGCTTAGATGTTACTTTAGTTTACATAATTTTTTTCTAAGTGCTTTTTTTAAGTAGGGTAGCTATTTTTTTCTATGCTGTAATCTTAAAAAGATCTTTATATAAGTGTTTATATAGATTTCTTTATTTTAAGGGTTTTTTTAAAAGCTTATAAGCTCTTAGTTAAGGCTACCTAAAGAAGGCAGCTATAAAAAACACTGCGTAGAGTGTTTTAAGCGCTCTGTTATTGTAAGTAATAAATGCTTTAAGAAAGTTTATTTAGAGGTGCTCTAGATTAACTAGAGCTAGGCGTATACTGCTCCTCTCTAAGAGCGTTGTATATATACCTCTGCTTTCTACACCCCTAGGCTTACCTAAGTTATTAGAATCTTACCTTTATATTCTTTAGCTTATGTGTGTGGCTAGTCTCTAGCTTTTTTTATTACATGTATGTTTAAAAGGTGCCTTACCTGCTTTAACTAAAGCTATAAAAGATAATATCCTAGTATAAGAAGTAGAGGTTAATTTTTTAACTAGTAAGTTAGCTATTTAACTTAATAAGCCTAGTAGATCTGCTTCTCTAGTTAAGTGCACTTACTAGGGATTACTAGTATGCTTGTGCCTACTTTGTATAGGGCGTGTTGTAGAGCTATCTGTAAGCTCTAGCTTAGGAGTTAGCTCTAAAGTAATAAGTGCTATATATTTATTAGAAACTGCGCAAATCTTTAGTAACTTACTTATTATGCTTATTACCTACACAGTTACTTTTACCTCTAAGTACTAATCCTCTAGCTAGCTAACTTAAGTTCTAATAAGCTTTTTAGTTTCTACACTTCTAAGCTTACGCTCTTAGGGCCTTTAATTTAGTATATTACTTTACTACTTATTTAACTTTTAAGGTAAAAGCTTAAAAGCTTCTTCTACATTATAAATCTTACTTTACTTATTAAGAATTTTAATAATTTTAAAAGCTTTTTTTTAGAGGATTAGCTTGTTACTTTTATTCTTATAAAAGTGTGTTTTATTAAAAGCTATATTTTTTATAGTAATTACTTAGTTAAGTAATAAGACCTATATTCTGTAGATATTTAAGGCTCTATAGCCTACAAGATATTCTATGTAGCCCTGTAGAGTTACTTTAAAGCTTTGCTTCTAACGCCTAGCTGCTTGCTTCCTATTAAGTAGGTAGGCGCAACAGCTATATGCGTAGATCCTGCTTTAATTAGGTCTTAGATTAGCTATAGCACTTCTTACCTACTCTAGCTTATAGTATCTAAAGTAGTTAGTAAACTATGTGTTTAAGACTTTATTTAGTAAGCGTAGGTTATATGCGTGCAACAGGCTTATATTGTACAGCTATGTCGCTGCGTCTACTACTTCTAGCTAGAGCTTCTTAGGGAGTCCTGCGCTGCTTCTTATTTTAATAAACTTTATAATTATCTTTTATCTAGCTTTTTCTGCAGCTTTATTTAGCTTATAAGTATATAGTAAAGAGCTTTTAATATTAATGCTAAATTCCTTTACTTAAAGCTTATACCTTAACTTCTTATGCTAAGGGAGCGTAGTAGTGTTATTGTCTTACTGTATTTTGCTAATCTAGAGCTTATATTAATTAGACACTATGCTTTTAAAGTTTTTTATTACTCTCTAGATTTCTAAGAGTGTTTTTGCTTAAAGAGAGTATAAAAAAATTTTGCTGCTATATTTATTTTTAATAATTATTATCTATAGAGCTCTGCTGCGCCCTAGTAGCATATTAAACATGTTCTATACAATTCTCTAGAATAGGTAAGAAGCTTGCTTTTTTAGTCTTCTTAATATAACCTGCTTAGCGTGTGTTGTTGCGCAGTGCTTACAGTGTACTTGCTTTATACCTATTATTTGTACGTTCTTTGCGCTTTTAACTAGAGCCTGCAGAGCTTTAGAGCCTAGGTGTCCTGCGCGTGCATGCTAGAGCTCTTCTAAGTCTAAGTGTAGGAATGTAGTCTATAAGTGTTAGTAATCTAGGAGCACACTCTGCACTAGTAGGTAGAAAGAGACAGCTTTATATTTAATAAACATAAAGTTATGTTCTTAGTAGAGTGTTATAAGTACCTTATTTTTTTCTAGCGTGCCTATGCGCAGTGTACAGTTAAGTTTTAAATACTATAGTCCTTTTTCTCTTAAATAAGCTTCTAAGATAATATTAATGTAAAATCCTTTTACTATAACTACTTCTTATAGTATAAGATCTTCTATGTGCTCTTTCTATGCTTTATTTAACACCTTTTTAAGCTTTCTAGTTCTTGTTCCCTAGATTAGAAACAACTAGGTGCTAGCTTTTACTGTGTGTAAACTTTAAGCTTTTTTAAATAACCTAGGTACAAGCAGCTTTATACTGTTTACTAAGTGCGTAGCACTCTTATTATCTAGAATTATGCTTATAGAGAGTAGGTAAGTGTTAAAATCTATAGTTATGTGCATCTCTAGTTTTACTAAAAGCGCTAGGTTAATAAGTGCAGTAATAATGCTTTTTAAAAATGCTAGCTTATCTAATCCTTTAATAGCTTTTAAAGCAGGGGAGGCTGCGTCTAGAATTATATAGCCTTTTTTAAGCAGTACAGCCTTTACTTCCTTATGCTGCGCCTACTTAAGCTTTTTAAAAATCTTTTAATGTGTAGTTTTACTAAGCTTCTTTAGCTTTTTAGTAACTGCTAATATAAAGTCTCTGCAGTCTACTGCTTTTTATAGATAAAGGGATTACTCTAGAGCTCTGCATAGGCACAGGTGGCCTAATTAGGCTAAAATAGATTAGGCTAAATTATTATTTAATTATCTGCTAAGTGTTGTAAATATACTTATGCCTTAGTTACTTACGCGTAGAGAGTGCTTTTAGAGCATTGTTAAGAAGATCTTACTAATTTTCTAAATTATTAGAGGTTCCTTACTAAGTGCGCTAGCCTCTATAACCCTCTAGTGCATAGAGCGCGCCTAGTCTAGTGCAAGCTTTAGAGCTAGGGCGTCTAGGAAGTCTTGTGCGGCTAGCTAGCCTTCCACGTTAAGAATCTTGTAGGTCTTTGCCTTAGTGTACAGGAAGTGCTACTGCTAGTACTAAGCTTCTAGAGTTATAGTGCTATACTTTACCTTAGTAAGGTAAGCTCTGTACTCTACTTATATAAAATTCTTTATGCTTACGTTTGTTAGTGCTAGCTCTTGTTTTAAGGCTTGTATAAGTGCCTGTAAGGTAGATTAGTTCTCTAACATAAGCTATATTATTATAGGTCCTAGAAGCTCTAGTGCAACAGTTACATTAACCTAGTTCTAGATTGTCTAAAAACGTGTTGCGCAGGAAGCCTAGTTGCTTAATTAAGCTTAGTACTTAGTAATATTAGTCTAGTACTATATGTTAGCTTTCTCTAAGAGGTTCTTAGTAGTAATTACTTTAAGTGTAGGCATCTCTAGAGCGCTGTCTATAGGATTTAGAGCGTCTTGTCTATCTAGATTAATTATATTCTATAGGTTTTTGCTAAGAGCATAGAACTAGAGCTAGATAAACTAGAGAGGCCAGCTTATATAGTCCTTAAGCTAGTATGCTCTTGTTAGAAGAGGAGCATCTTAATTAGCTATAACATAAGCTTTAAAGGTAATAAAGATTAATAAAGATAAAAAAAAAAGCTTCTAAATAGCTTTTACTAGCGCTATAGTTATATAAGAAGAATTGTCCTAGGTTCTTAAAGCGCTAGGCCTATAACTATAGAAGATAAAATAGCCTGGCAGTAGCTGTTTAGAAGATTAGATGAAGTGACTCTGCTATCTAAGAGAGCTAAAGGCTCTCCTTATATACACTAAGCTTTAGAACATAATATCTCCAGATCCTGAGCTGCGTCCCAGGCTCTGAGCCCCCAGTCCCAGGCTCCGAGCCCCAGTCCCAGGCTCTGAGCCCCAGCCAAGGCTCTCAGTATACGCGACAATAATTATTATTACCCTATAGATTTATAAAGAGACAAGACGTTCCTTTAATAAAAGGTTTAATGTGCGCCCTATAATATATAAATCTAGGCAAGAAAGCGCCCTACCTAGGGCAGCCCTATACCTTTACTGCTAGCTAAGAGGCGCGCTCTTACTAATATTATATATGTTACAAATAACAGACTACAACTCTATATCCTACTATTGTCTCCTCTAGTACCCCTATGTTGTTATTGTTCTACGCTATTAGACTAGGCAAATAACATGTTTAAAAAAAATAGCAGGTAGAAGACTTTATATTAAAAGTGTTACTAATTAAAAAGTAAAGTTAACATTTATACTATAAATAAAAAACTAGTATATGTATTACTTTTTATAAACTTTAGCCTATTAAGCTCCTTTTTTTACAACATTTTTATATAATAGACGCCTTAATAATCTTTTTAATATAAAATCTTTAGCTTATTAAGCAACTTTTTTAATATACTACTTATGCTATTTACTTTAATTAGTTTAAGTATGTAATGTACTTAAAAGCTACTATTAACATAAAAAAGGTTTTAGTCTACACCCTCTTAGTTATAGAGAGTAGGTATAAATAAAAATAACCTTAGCAATAGTTTAAATAAGGACATTAACATAGATATTTTCTTAGACACTAAGCGCTATGCGTATAATTTTCTATCTATGCTTATACTTATAAATTTTAATAATGTTAAATTTCTTAAAGACTAAGCTATACTAAAAGTTAATAAGGGCTATATTAATAACTTCTATAAGAGTCTACTTAATATTAAGTTAGATACATGCACTACCTGTAATTAAAAGTAGTTTAACATAGAATTAAATTAATAAAGTACTTATAAGAAGTGCGCTACTAATTTACTTAAATATAGACATAAAAAAGAATTTATTTTACTTTTAAAAAAACATAAATAACTTTAATTTTAGCCTTTTACTAAACCTTTTTAAGTTAACTACTACTAAAGAGCAACTACTAGCATGTGTATATGTTAATATAATAAACTTTTTTACTAGAGTAAGTAGGCACTTTGTGCATTATAAATAACTGCTAAGTCCTTTATTATAACTTTAATAAAATGTAAGTGCTAATGTATTAGTATTAGATAAAGTATTAGACTTATTAATTTATAAGCACTTAGCTAGCTGCTATCTATAGCAAGCGCATTACTATCTAGGCTTAAGATGTGCAGCTTGTTATTTGCATTACTTAGGATTTTAGCTAGTACTTTAACTTTGCTAATAAGTACTTGCGTAGACAGACCTACTAAGAGGTGTTCTTTTGCATAGCATTTATAGGTATATTGTTACAATTGTGCACAAGTAAGGTTATAGAGCTTCACAGAGGTCTAGTTTAATTACTACGTAAGGTATCATAGTAGGTACAAGACGTTGTGTAAGGAATAAAAAGGTTTAAGAGGAAATTAGTAATTAAATACTTAGCTTAAAAGTCTAAACACTTTAGGTATAAATTAAGCTTATTCTAAGTTTAGTTAGTGTTAAAGCAGTTTATGCTTAAGTTTATGTCTATGTTATGTTATGTTTATATTAGACGTGCACTAATAATACTCTAGTACACGTCTAATATAGTTATGTCTAGGATCTAGAGAGGATACTGTGACAGTACCCCCCCTCTTATTAAGAAGGGAATCCTTTATATTAGTAGTTCTAGCATTAGGTTGTCTTTATTAGGGTACAGGTTTAGTTTAGATAGGTATTAAGCGTAGAATTAGGTTACTGCAGAGTTCTCTTATAAGGCTTCTACAGGTTCTTACAATAGTTTGTTATATCTAGTCTATTTTATAAAGTATTTATAGATACATTTTTTTTTATTAAACTAGATCTATTTAACATCTTTTATAATGTATTCTAGTTTATTATTTATAATAATAGGTTTAGGTAGTAGATTTAGCTATTTAGGTAGATAGTTAGATTTAGAGGCTGCTTAGCGCAGCAACAATATGTAGAACACAGGGTGTATTTTTATGCTGTTAGGTAGGATTAATTAGTAAGCATATAATAAGACTATATAAGCTACTGTAAAAAAGCTAAGGTTTTTTTAATTAAGTTTTTTTAATTATTAGTTTATTTAGATATTTCTAGTGTTTAGCTAGACCTTCTTACTAGCTGCATACACAGGGGCAGAGGTTTAGGATTAGTTTATATACTCTTATTAAAAAGCTTAAGCTTATATAAGCTTTTTATAAACATATTTAAATATGTTTTAGATTTTATTAATAAGTCTATTTACATCTATTACTTATATAAATTAATAAGTTAGTTAAAAAGTATTTAAAAGTAGTTTAAATCTTATTTAAAGGTAGTATCTATAGTTTGCTAAAAATAGAGATACTTATGTTAATTTAGATGTTATGTTATTAGCTTTAAACTATGCTGTAGCTAACTATTTTACTTAGTTGTTCTACTAGTAGTTTGTGTACACTTATAGGACTTATTTTATTACAGTGTTTGCGTTCTTAGTCTAGCTATTAGTCTCTAGGTAAAAAGCTGTAGATAGATAGGGGATAATTTAGAGCTGTTTACAGAGTTTATTCTAGAAGGCTAAGATAAACTGCGTACCTTTGTCTAATATAATTATGTTAGGCAGGCTATAGTAAACTTATACATATTAGTAGAATAACTAGGCTATATTAGGGGCAGTTATAGAGGAACATAGTATTAGGTGTTAATACTTAGTTAAGTAATTAATAACTACTATAATATTTATATACTTTTTAGATAGAAGTAGGTTTATAATAAAATTAATTAATATATCTTTTTAAGCTTATTTAGAGATTAGAAGTAGTTTAAGTAGGCTATTATACCTTTTTTAAAAGGCTTTTACTTTATAGTAAGTATAGCAACATAATACATATTAGTGTACAGTATAGAACATGCGGGGCTAGTAGTACTCTCTCTATAGTAGGTTAAGAGTCTTTTCTCTGCCTAGGTGTCCTCTAACAGGTAAGTTATATATAATTTAAAGTAGTTTAATTTTTAGTTTATTAGAATTAAAGATTATAAGTTAGTTATAGTAATATAGCTTACTATTTTAGTTTTTATAGTTAGCTAGTGTTACTTTCTTTAACTAACTAGCGCTGTTTTAAAGTAGGTCTAAAGTTTCTTAAATAAATTTATTATTTAGATACTTATTAGTAATAATTTAATTAATTATCTAATTTATTTTATTTAAGTTAAGGTCTAAAAATAGCTTAGGTTAAAGTAAAGTTTAGTGTTAAGCCTTTTACACTTTTTTTTAAGCAGGGACATCTTAGGATTACTTTATAAAGGCATCTAGTTTCTTTTTATTTTAACTAGAATAATAAGTAATCTTAAAATTAAAATAAAATAAGTATTTAGACTAATAAGCTTATTAGTAGCTAAGTTATTTTATAGTTGCAAAGTACTATAAGTTCTTATAGTTAAATAGAACTTATATTAGATGCGCTGCACTTTCTAGTTTAGGTTGCTATTATTTAAAGTAGTGTACTATAGTAAGTAATTTCTTATTATAGATCTTATAATTACTTTCTGCAGAACTTATTCTTTTTAAGAAATATATAATAGGCCTAATAGTCCTATTTAGCTTAGTCTAGAAGAGAACTCCTGCTACTATGTAGTCTAAGGCATTAGCTTTTATAAGTATTAGTAGTTTAAAGTTAAAGTAGTAGAGTATTAGAGCTTTAGTAAAGGCTTTCTTTAGCTAGTTAAAGAACTATTAGTAATTTAAGTTAAAGTTAAATTAAATTTTTTTTTTAGTAAGTGTAATTATAAGGCTTACTTACTGTAAAAAGTTATTAATAAATTATTAGTAAAAGTTAGTAAATTTTATAAAAGCTTAAATATCTTTTATGTTTTTTAGGTATTACTAATCTAGCATAGTCTAAACTTTAATAAGGTTTATTTAGATGCTATCTATAAAGATTACATATTCTAAATACATAACCTTTAATTAGTAGAACTTGCATTTGTCTATGTTAAGTTACAGACCTGCTTCTTCTATAGCCTTTAGCACTAGGCGTACATGCTATTTATACTCTAAAAGGCTATTGCTATAGATTAGAATGTTATTAATATACATAGTACAGAACATGTTTAGGTAGGGTTAGAGCAAGTTGTTTATAAAATGTTAAAAAGTACTAGGCGTGTTAGCTAAGCTAAAGGGCATTACTAAGTACTTAAATAGTTTATATTAGGTCTAAAACACTATTAGCTACTTATTACCCTTTACTATTTTTAGCTTATTAAAGGTAGTAATAATATTTAACTTTATAAAATACTTTACTTTACTTAGTTAGCTTAAGGTTTCTTATAAAAAAGAAATTAAGTATTAGTTTTTAATAGTAATAGTGTTTAGTCTTTAGTAGTTAACATAAAATTAAAGCCTACTTTTAAGTTTTTTTATAAATAGTATAAGTAACACTACTAGTAAGAAGCTAGCTTAAATAAACTCTTTTTTAGGTTTTTATTAAAGTATTTTTAGAGCACTTTTAATTTATTTAGTAATATTCTATATAGTAGCTTATAACTAGGTTGTTTACTAAGCTTAAAAGTTATCTAGTAATTATATAGATGTTATATTAAAAGCTTATTAAACTTATCTTAAAAAAAATATGTAATAAGTTATAGTAGTTTTAAAAGACTATTATTCTTAAGTTAGTGTGTTTTTAGAAAGCTAAAGCTTAGTCTATATTAGAAATTATAACTATATAGATTTTATAATCTAGTTATTAAGCTAGGGTTATAAATAAGGTAGGTCTTATGTAGTAAATGTCTATCTACTACTTAAGTTCTAGTTTATGTTTATATTAAGTAAGTAAAGATTTTTTAAAAGCTTTTTTTTTTTAAGTTTAAGTAGTTATTAAATTATTTTACATAGCCTATTTTAGTAAAAGGCCTAGCTTATTAGCCTTACTTAAGTAGTTTTTTTTTAAGTTATTAAAAAGTAAGTCTAGAGACCTTCTATATTAAGTGCTACTTAGGTGTTGTTTAGGTGTAAGCATAAGCATATGTTTTAGCATTAAGAAAAGTTAAAGTTTAAAACTTACTTTTAGTAATTAAAGGCAACTTTATGCTAATACAGCTATAGTTATTCTAGAATTAGGTTATAATGTCTTATGTTTATTATATAAAGCTTAATCTACTTCTTATAGTGTTAGTAGGTAATTATAATAGTTATAGTATAAAAAATAAAACTTTTTTTAAGTTATTTTTTATTAAATCTAGTTAGGTAAATTATTTAGGTAAGTAGTGTTAATTAAAGATTTAGTTTATATGCTAGTTTTTTATTAATATAACTTATGCTATTTACTTTTAAGTTAATAAAAGCTTATATTAAAGCTAATATAGTTTTTTATTATAAATATATAAAAATATTAACTTAGTACTTTTAGTTATTAGTAGAGAACTTAGCTTATAAGTTAGTAAAAATCTAGTGTTAAATTAGTTCTAGAGGGCAACTTAGCCCTAAGACAAGCCTTTTTATAAGCTTCTACTGCTATAGCTGCAGCTATATTAAGAGTAGCAAGAGAGATTAAGGCTTAAATATAAGTTAAAGCCCTTATAAAAATAAGATTAAAATAGTAAAAATTTTTAATAAATACTAGTAGTGCTACTTACACAGACTTAAAAAAAAGAAATAAAGTAGTTTTAAAAAATATAACTATACTTACTACACTTAAAGTATTAACTTTTTTTTTTATAATTTTTACACTTTTTAGAACTAACTAAAGCATAATTTAAATTAATTTTTATTATATTAAGGTCTTTATTTATAACTATGTTAGTTTAGAGGTGTATTAGAGCTTATATAAAAAAAAACTTTATATTATTATTATAGGTAGTAATTAGGTTTACATACGTGTTAAAGTTGTTTAGAAGGGGTTCTTCTACTATAGCGCGTTATAGTTTAGTTAAGAGGGAGTTATATAAAGCTATAATTAGACTTATCTTATTTAGGCTTATATTAGATGTAAGTTAGTAGAACTTAGTAAAGTGTAAAGTAAAGCTTTTTTTTTTTTATTATAAAGTGTTTAAGTAACTTAGAGCTATTAACTTTTTATTTAGGTCTTTATAAGTTACTTATAAAAATACTATAAATTAATTTAAGTTAATAATATTTTTATTTATTAGTAAGTTAATTAAGGCTATTATATTATAGTTAAGTTAAAAGTAGGTGTATAGTAACTAAGAGTGTTTAAAAAGAAATTAGTTTATATTTTCTTTAAGTTTATATTAAAGCTTATATAGAAAAAAAAGTAGGTCTTTTTATTTTTTATTAAATAGTAAGAGATTAAGAAGTTAGTTAGATTTTATTACTAAGTTAAAAAAGTTATAAGTTATAAGTAGTGTTAAGTAAAAAAAAGTTAAGCTATCTTTAAACTTCTAAGTAAGCTTTAAGGCTAGTAAGTTTTTAGTTTTTACTACTATAATAAAAGTTAAGGCAGAAATAAACTACTTAATAACATAAAGCTATTTTTTAAAGTTTTTTTAAAAAGCTTTAAAGCTTATAATATAGTAGCTTTTTTATAAAGTAAGTACTTTTTAAAAGGCTTTTTAGCTTACTTTAATAGCTTAAAGTTATATAAGTACTAAGCTTATTAAATTAAATTTAAAAGCTATTTTTAGCTAAAGTTTTAACATAACATAATGTTATAATTATGCATAAGTAAGGTTATAAAGCTTTATAGAAGTCTAGTTTAATTACTATGTAAAGTATTATAGTAAGTATAAGATGTTATGTAAGAAATAAAAAGGTTTAAAAAAAAATTAGTAATTAAATACTTAGCTTAAAAGTCTAAGCACTTTAGGTATAAATTAAGCCTATTTTAGGTTTAGTTAGTGTTAAGGCAGTTTATGCTTAAGTTTATGTCTGTGTTGTGTTGTGTTTATATTAGACGTGCACTAATAATACTCTAGTACGCGTCTAATACAGTTATGTCTGGGATCTGGGGAGGATACCGTGACATATATAGGTCTTTGCGTGGAATTTATAGGAATATAGTTTATAGGTTTTAGTCTGTAGACTACCTTTTATTGTCTGCTCTGCTTATAGTCTTCTTCTATAGGCTTCTTCTAATGCAGTCTTCTTCTCTAGAAAGAGTTTAATAAGTGACTTAAAACAAGCTCCGCTTATGCATTCATTTATGAACTGTTATAGTATGTTATATATAGCATGTTAATAAAAACACGTTTTTCTAGCTTTTAAAATTATGTTATTAATATAACGTACCTAACGGGTTGGCCGGCCACTTTTGCCAAGCCCCCACTAAAACCACCCTATTCTAGCGCAAAACCGCCCACTTTAGCCCTGTATAGAGTAATACAACACAAGATATTATTTAGAGTCTACTTCTGCTACTTTCTTACACGTACGCAAGTTATGCCTAGTCTAATTGCACTGCCTGCATCGCCTTTAACTTAGCTTACCTTCTTTAGCGCGCACCTGTGTCTTTAGCTTCTTCCTATCACTACGCGCTCTAAACTCCTTTAGAGCAGTTAGACAAGCCCTATCCTTAACTATTAAGGTCTTTTCTGCCTAAATCTGCTTTCTTTTATGCAATCTACGTTGTGTGGTAGCCTTATTTGCTGCTTAAAGCTCTGTAATCTCCTTTTATACTAACACTAGCTTATGCGCAATAATTAATGCCCCCTTTAAAACCTTCTTAAAGGCCTCTACTATAGACGTTAGTAAGCTATCTACATGCCTCTAAATTCTTACCTTTACAAGTATTAATTATAACCTAAATTTAAGAGTATTACTTAAGGTTTACAACTGCTAGAGCTTATTATTAATAGGTAGTAGTAGTAATAAAGTACATAACTAGACATTAAGGGCTATTTTAACTTATTCTAGGTTAAATAAGACTAAACTAGCGCCTTAAAACCCTTTTTAGATATTACTAGAAGTAATTACTGCATTATAAGCGTGTATAAAGCATAGTAGGAACTTATGTTTTATAATATAAGTAATCTAGTTACGCATAAGATCTTTAGCTTAGCGCCTATACACTTTTTTTAAAGGGGTAAAACAACCTACATTAAGAGGCTGTAAGAGGTGCAATAAGTATAAAAGTATATAGATAGTAATAATCTTGTTCTTTTTATAGTACTACTAGAAATTAAGCAAGTTATAGCTTTTATAGCTATTAATAATAAAAAGCTAATAAGCGCTTATAACCCTTCTCTTTATATGCTTATTAAAGTGCTTTAACTACTGCAGCCTAAGCTTATTTATTGTCTAGCTGTTCTTAGAGACTATAATAACCTAGTTCTAAGGCAGTGTCACGGTATCCTCCCCGGATCCTAGACATAACTGTATTAGACGCGTACTAGAGTATTATTAGTGCACGTCTGACACAAACACAACATAACATAGACATAAACTTAAGCATAAACTACCTTAACACTAACTAAACTTAAAATAGGCTTAATTTATACCTAAAGCGCTTAGACTTTTAAGCTAAGTATTTAATTACTAATTTTCTTTTAAACTTTTTTATTTCTTATATAATGTCTTATACTTACTATAATACTTTATGTAGTAATTAAACTAGACCTTTGTAAAGCTCTATAACCTTACTTATGTATAATTATAACATTACATTATGTTAAAACTTTAGCTAAGAATAGCCTTTAAATCTAATTTAATAAGCTTAGTACTTACATAACTTTAAGCTATTAAAGTAAGCTAAAAAGCTTTTTAAAAAGCGCTTACTTTATAAAAAAGCTGCTATATAATAAGCTTTAAAGCTTTTTAAAAAGACTTTAAAAAATAGCTTTATATTATTAAGTAGTCTATTTTTACTTTAACTTTTATTATAGTAGTAAAAACTAAAAACTTACTAGCCTTAAAGCTTACCTAAAAGTCTAAAGATAGCTTAACTTTTTTCTACTTAACACTACTTATAACTTATAACTTTTTTAACTTAGTAATAAAATCTAACTAACTTCTTAATCCTCTGCTATTTAATAAAAAATAAAAAGACTTACTTTTTTTTCTACATAAGCTCTAATATAAACTTAAAGGAAATGTAGACTAATTCTCTTTTAAATACTTTTAGTTACTATACACCTACTTTTAACTTAACTATAATGTAACAGCTTTAATTAACTTACTAATAAATAAAGATATTATTAACTTAGATTAATTTATAGTATTTTTATAAGTAACTTATAAAGACTTAAATAAAAAGTTAATAGCCTTAAGTTACTTAAACACTTTATAATAAAAAAAAAAAGCTTTACTTTATACTTTACTAAGTTTTACTAACTTATATCTAATATAAGCTTAAATAAGATAGGTCTAATTACAGCTTTATATAACTCCCTCTTAACTAAACTATAACGCGCTATAGTAGAAGAACCCCTTTTAAACAACCTTAATGTGTATGTAAACCTAATTACTACCTATAATAATAACATAAGGTTCCTCTATGTATAAGCCTTAATACACCTCTAAACTAGCGCAGTTGTAAATAAGAACTTTAACATAATAAAAATTAATTTAAATTATACTTTAGTTAGTTTTAAAAAGTGTAAAATTATAAAAAAAAAAGTTAATGCTTTAAGTGCAGTAAGCATAGTTATATTTTTTAAAACTACTTTATTTTTTTTTTAAGTCTATATAAGTAGCACTACTAGCACTTATTAAAGATCTTTACTATTTTAATTTTATTTCTGTAAAGGCTTTAACTTATATTTAAGCCCTAATCTCTCTTACTACTCTTAACATAGCTGCAGCTATAGCAGTAAAAGCCTGCAAAAAGGCTTATTCTAGAGCTAAGTTACTCTTTAAGACTAATTTAATACTAAATTTTTACTAACTTATAAGCTAAGTCTCTTACTAATAACTAAAAGTACTAAGTTAATATTTTTATATATTTATAATAAGAAACTATATTAGCTCTAATATAAGCTTTTATTAACTTAGAAGTAAACAGCATAGGTTATATTAATAAAGAACTAGTGTATAAACTAAATCTTTAATTAACACTACTTACTTAAATAATTTACTTAACTAGATTTAATAAAAAATAACTTAAAAAAAGTTTTATTTTTTATACTATAACTATTATAATTACCTACTAACACTATAAGAAGCAGATTAAGCTTTATGTAATAAATATAAGATATTATAACCTAATTCTAGAATAACTATAGCTGTATTAGCATAAAGTTGCTTTTAATTACTAAAAGTAAGTTCTAAACTTTAACTCTTTTTAATGCTAAAATATATGCTTACACTTATACCTACACAACACTTAAGTAGCACTTAATATAAAAGGTTTCTAAACCTACTCTCTAATAACCTAAAAAAGAACTACTTAAGTAAGGCTAATAAGCTAGGCCTTTTACTAAAATAAGCTATATAAAATAATTTAATAACTACTTAAACTTATAAAAAAAAAAAGCTTTTAAAGAATCTTTACTTACTTAATTTAAACATAAACTAAGACTTAAATAGTAGATAGACATCTACTACATAAAACCTACTTTATTTATAACTCTAGCTTAATAACTAGATTATAAAATCTATGCAGTTATAATTTCTAATATAGACTAAGCTTTAGCTTTCTAAAAATATACTAACTTAAAGATAATAGTCCCTTAAAACTACTATAACTTATTATATGTTTTTTTCTAAGATAAGTCTAATAAGCTTTTAATATAATGTCTATATAATTACTAAATAACTTTTAAGCCTAGTAAATAACCTAGTTATAAGCTACTATATAAAATGTTACTAAATAAATTAAAAGTGCTTTAAAAATACTTTAATAAGAACTTAAAAAAAAAGTTTATTTAAGCTAGCTTTTTACTAGTAGTATTACTTATACTATTTATAAAGAAACTTAGAAGTAGGCTTTAATTCTATGTTAACTACTAAAGACTAAATGCTGTTACTAAAAACTAATACTTAATTTTTTTTTTATAAGAAACTTTAAGCTAACTAAGTAAAGTAAAGTATTTTATAAAGTTAAATATTATTACTACTTTTAATAAGCTAAGAATAGTAAAAAGTAATAAGTAGCTAACAGCATTTTAGACCTAATATAAACTATTTAAGTACCTAGTAATGCCCTTTAGCTTAGCTAACACGCCTAGTACTTTTTAACATTTTATAAACAACTTACTTTAACCTTACTTAGACATGTTTTACACTATATATATTAACAACATTTTAATCTACAGTAATAGCCTTTTAGAGCACAAACAGCATGTACGCCTAGTGCTAAAAGCTATAAAAGAAGTAGGTCTATAACTTAACATAGACAAATGTAAGTTCTACTAATTAAAGGTTACATATTTAAAATATGTAATCTCTATAAATAGCATCTAAATAGACCCTATTAAGGTTTAGACTATGCTAAATTAGTAATACCTAAAAAATATAAAAAATGTTTAAGCTTTTATAAAATTTACTAACTTTTATTAATAATTTATTAATAACTTTTTACAGTAAGTAAGCCTTATAATTACACTTACTAAAAAAAAGATTTAATTTAACTTTAACTTAAATTACTAATAGTTTTTTAACTAGCTAAAAAAAGCTTTTACTAAAGCTTTAATACTCTACTACTTTAACTTTAAACTACTAATACTTATAAAAGCTAATGCCTTAGACTATGTAGTAGTAGAAGTTCTCTCTTAGACTAAGCTAGATAGGACTATTAGGCCTATTACATATTTCTTAAAAAGAATAAGTCCTGTAGAAGGTAATTATAAGATCTATAATAAGAAATTACTTGCTATAGTACGCTGCTTTAAATAATAGCAACTTAAACTAGAAAGTGTAGCGCATCTAATATAGGTTCTATTTAACTATAAGAACTTACAGTACTTTGTAACTATAAAACAACTTAGCTACTAATAAGCCTATTAGTCTAAATACCTATTTTATTTTAATTTTAAGATTACTTATTATTCTAGTTAAAATAAAGGGAAACTAGATGCTTTTATAAGGTAATTCTAAAACATCTTTATTTAAAAAGAAGTGTAAAAAGCTTAACACTAAACTTTACTTTAACTTAAGCTATTTTTAGACCTTAACTTAAATAAAATAAATTAAATAATTAATTAAATTATTACTAATAAGTATTTAAATAATAAATTTATTTAAAAAACTTTAGACTTACTCTAAAACAGCGCTAGTTAGTTAAAAAAGGTAACACTAGCTAACTATAAAAACTAAAATAGTAAGCTATATTACTATAACTAACTTATAATCTTTAATTCTAACAAACTAAAAATTAAACTACTTTAAATTATACATAACTTACCTATTAGAGGACACCTAGGCAGAGGAAAGACTCTTAACCTACTACAGAGAGAGTACTACTAGCCCTGCATGTTCTATACTGTACACTAATATGTATTATGTTGCTATACTTACTGTAAAGTAAAGGCCTTTTAAGAAAGGTATAATAGCCTACTTAAACTACTCTTAATCTTTAAATAAGCTTAAAAAGATATATTAATTAATTTTATTATAAACCTACCTTTATCTAAAAGGTATATAAATATTATAGTAGTTGTTAATTACTTAACTAAGTATTAACACTTAATACTATGTTCCTCTATAACTGCCCCTAATATAGCCTAGTTATTCTACTAATACATATAGGTTTACTATAGCCTAGGTAAAATAGTTAGCTATAGCACAGTTTAAAGCTAATAACATAACATCTAAATTAATATAAGTATCTCTGTTTTTAGCAAACTATAGATACTACTTTTAAATAAAATTTAAACTACTTTTAAATACCCCCTAACTAACTTATTAATCTATATAAGTAATAGATGTAAATAGACTTATTAATAAAATTTAAAATATATTTAAATATGTTTATAAAAAGCTTATATAAGCTTAAGCTTTTTAACAAGAGTACATAAACTAATTCTAAACCTCTGCCCTTATGTATGCAGCTAGCAAGAAAGTCTAGCTAGACACTAGAAATATCTAAATAAACTAATAATTAAAGAAACTTAATTAAAAGAACTTTAGCCCCTTTATAGTAGCTTATATAGTTTTATTGCATGCTTACTAATTAATCCTACCTAACAGCATAAAAATACACCCTGTGTTCTATGTATTATTACTGCGCTAAGCAGCCTCTAAATCTAACTATCTACTTAAATAGCTAAACCTACTACCTAAACTTATTATTATAAATAATAAACTAGAATATGTTATAAAAGATATTAAATAAATCTAGTTTAATAAAAAAAAACATATCTATAAATACTTTATAAAATAGACTAGATACAACAAACTGTTATAAGAACTTATAAAAGCCTTATAAAAAAACTCTACAGTAACTTAATTCTACACCTAATACCTATCTAAACTAAACTTATACCCTAATAAAAACAACTTAATGCTAGAACTACTAATGTAAAGGATTCCCTTTCTAATAAGAGGGGGGGTACTGTTACAGTATCCTCCCTAGATCCTAGACATAACTATATTAGACGTGTACTAGAGTATTATTAGTGCATGTTTAACATAAATATAACATAACATAGACATAAACTTAAGCATAAACTGCCTTAACACTAACTAAACTTAAAATAAGCTTAATTTATACCTAAAGTACTTAGACTTTTAAGCTAAGTATTTAATTACTAATTTTCTTCTAAACTTTCTTGTTCCTTACATAACATCTTGTACCTACTATAATACCTCACGTAGTAATTAAACTAGACCTCTGTGAAGCTCTATAACCTTACTTGTGCACAATTGTGACAGGCAGATTCTCCTTCTTATACTAAGTAAAGAAGTAATAGCAGCCCTTAAAGATAATAAAGAGTAGAATAGCCTACTTTACTATGTTAATACTTTAGATAACTATTATCTACTTCCTATTACTTTACTATATTGCCTTTAGCTGTCCTTATCTCTCTAAAGCTGTAATAACTGCTCTAGTTAATATCTAGCCTATTATAAAGCTTAACTTGTTAAAGTTATACATGTCTTTATTCTAGATACTATACTTAGCTTTTATGTTAGCTACTAGGCAAAACTAGCCCTAAATAACCTCTAGATCCTTATAAAGCACTCTTTTATAATTATACTTATAATTAAGCTTTATTATAAACTTAGGGTAGTGCTTAACCTACATACTAGGCTAGTTTAAGCTAACCTAGCCTAGATTGCGCTCTGCGCGCAAGAAATTAGCTATATTAGCTATAGCTGTAAGCCTAAAGGGAAATCTGTGTGTAGTAAGCTTAAGTATATACTTAATAACTACCTTTTTTTTAAGCTTAGTTAGATTCCTTAATTTAGGCTAGCATTCTGCTTCTAAAGGCTGTCTAGCGCGTTAATTGCTTAGTGTTGTATAAGAGACATTATAGATAGCTGCAGCGCGTTATAAGGAGAGTTTTAAGTCTTATTTAAGAGCCTAAAGAGCAAGCTGTATCTAACGTTCTTTAGAAGATTTAATCTAGTGTTGTTGTTAAGGCATTATGTAGATAGGTAGAGTGTGGTGGGGGCTTAGCAAAAGTGGCCGGCCAACCCGTGTGGCCGGCTAACCTGTTAGGTACGTTATATGTTTTTATCTTAAATACTATACTTAGCTTTTATGTTAGCTACTAGGTAAAACTAGCCTTAGATAACCTCTAGATTCTTATAAAGCGCTTTTTTATAATTATACTTATAATTAAACTTTATTATAAACTTAGAGTAGTGCTTAACCTACATACTAGGCTAGTTTAAGCTAACCTAGCCTAGATTACACTCTACAGGTAAGAAATTAGCTATATTAGCTATAGCTATAAGCCTAAAAAAAAATCTGCGTGTAATAAGCTTAAGTATATACTTAATAACTACTTTTTTTTTAAGCTTAGTTAGATTTCTTAATTTAGGCTAGCATTTTACTTATAAAGGCTGTCTAGCGTGTTAATTGCTTAGTATTATGTAAAAAACATTATAAATAGCTATAGTGTGTTATAAAAAGAGTTTTAAGTCTTATTTAAAAGCCTAAAAAGTAAGCTGTATTTAATGTTTTTTAGAAAATTTAATCTAGTGTTATTGTTAAAGCATTATATAGATAGGTAGAGTTTAGTAGGGGCTTAGCAAAAGTGGCCGGCTAACCTGTGTGGCTAGCTAACCTGTTAGGTACGTTATTTATATAAAATAACTATAAAAAAACTTTTAAAGCATATAGATTAATTTTTATTTATATATAAGTAATTCTTAATTTTTCTAATATATAGCTATGTACCCTGCTACTAGTCTCTTTACTAAAAACGCTATAGTACTTAAAAACCTTAAGTAATTTATATAAATTTAAATTATAGTTAAGGTTTATATAACATACTTCACAGGCAAGTTGCTTACACACCTAAGTTACTTACTTTTGCTAAGACCCTACTAAACTACTCTTTCTACACTAATGCATTCTCTATAATACTACTTAGATGTGCTAAAAGAATGTTAGATATAGCTTACACTTTAAGCTTTTAAATAAAACATAAAACTTTTAAAAAAATGTGCTATAGCTATATATAAAGTTTTATAAAAAATAATAAATAACTATAGCGCTAGATAACCTTTATAAGCTAATTCTACAGCTAAATTATAAAGGCTAGGTAATAAAAAAAAGTAGGTAATTATTAAGACTATACTTAAGCTATATACACAAAAGATTTTCTCTTAAATAGCATTTATAGCTAATATAGCTAATTCTTTATGCGCTAAGTATAATCTAGGCTATGTTTATATAAACTAGCCTAGTATGTTTATAAAGTGTTATTTAAAGCTTAAAGTAATATTTAAGTGTAAGTATAACTATAAAAAAGCTTTTATAAGAGTTCTAAAGTAATTTAAAGCAGGTTTAGCTTTATAAAGAATATTAAAGCTAAGTATAGTATTTAAAATAATAACACATATAACTTTAGTAAAATAAAGTTTATAATTAGCTAAATATCTTTTAACTATACTTATGCTTAAAACTTTACTTTAAGCTTTAAATAACACTTTATAAACATACTAGGCTAGTTTATGTAAACATAGCCTAGATTATACTTAGCGTGTAAAGAATTAGCTATATTAGCTATAAATGCTATTTAAGAGGAAATTTCTTATGTATATAGCTTAAGTATAGTCTTAATAATTACCTACTTTTTTTTATTACTTAGCTTTTATAATTTAGCTGTAAAATTAGCTTATAAAAGTTATCTAGTGCTATAGTTATTTATTATCTTTTATAAGACTTTATATATAGCTATAGTATATTTCTTTAAAAGTTTTATATTTATTTAAAAGCTTAAAGTGTAAGCTATATCTAACATTCTTTTAGCATGTCTAAGTAGTGTTATAGGGAATGCATTAGTGTAGAAAGAGTAGTTTAGTAGAGTCTTAGCAAAAGTAAGCAACTTAGGTGTGTAAGCAACTCGCCTGTGAAGTACGTTATATATTGTTTTATATAATTACTAACTTTACTTTAAGAAAGCCTTTTATATTTTATTAAAAAAGCTAAGCTAATGCTATAAAAATATACTAATAAAAACTAAGCTTAAAAAGCTTAAAAAGTAAGTAGTAAAAGTAAGTAAGTAATATACTTTACAGGCAAGTTGCTTACACACCTAAGTTACTTACTTTTACTAAGACCCTACTAAACTACTCTTTTTATACTAATGCATTTCTTATAACACTACTTAGACGTGCTAAAAGAATGTTAGATATAGCTTACACTTTAAGCTTTTAAATAAGACATAAAACTTTTAAAAAAATATACTATAGTTATATATAAAGTTTTATAAAAAAATAATAAATAACTATAGCGCTAGATAACCTTTATAAGCTAATTTTATAGCTAAATTATAAAGGCTAAGTAATATAAAAAGTAGGTAATTATTAAAACTATACTTAAGCTATATGTGTAAGAAATTTCCCTTTAGATAGCATTTATAGCTAATATAGCTAATTCTTTATATGCTAAGCATAATCTAGGCTATGTTTACATAAACTAGCTTAGTATATTTTAAAGCATTATTTAAAGCTTAAAGTAATATTTAAGTGTAAGTATAACTATAAAAAAGCTTTTTATAAAAGTTTTAGAGTAATTTAAAGCAGGTTTAGCCTTATAAAGAATATTAAAGCTAAGTATAGTATCTAGAATAATAATACATATAACTTTAGTAAAATAAAGTTTATAATTAGCTAAATATCTTTTAACTATACTTACACTTAAAACTTTACTTTAAGCTCTAAATAACACTTTATAAACATACTAGGCTAGTTTATATAAACATAGCCTAGATTATGCTTAGCGTGTAAAAAATTAGCTATATTAGCTATAAATACTATTTAAGGGGAAATTTTTTACGCATATAGCTTAAGTATAGTTTTAATAATTACCTACTTCTTTTTATTACTTAGCTTTTATAATTTAGCTATAGAATTAGCTTATAAAAGTTATTTAGCACTATAGTTATTTATTATCTTTTATAAAACTTTGCATATAGCTATAGCATATTTTTTTAAAAGTTTTATGTTTTATTTAAAAGCTTAAAGTGTAAGCTATATCTAACATTCTTTTAGCATGTCTAAGTAGTGTTATAGGGAATGCATTAGTATAAGAAGAATAGTTTAGTAGAGTCTTAGCAAAAGTAAGCAACTTAGGTGTGTAAGCAACTCGCCTGTAAAGTACGTTATAAAAAGTGTAAAAAAGAGTAAATTTAGTAAAGTAAAATAATAAAGTAAAATATAAAAGCATTATACATAGCTACTAAAATATAAGCAGCATCTAATTTTCTAAGAAGGATTATAGTAGAAATATCTAAGAAGGACTATAGTAGAAATTATGCTCAACTAGCTCTACTAAGTTCATAGCGCTATAAAAACTATAAAAAGACTTGTTGTAACACTTATATATATTAAAAAAAAGAAGTAGTAAAAGTAAATATAAGCATATTGTACATAAACGTTTTATTTATAAATAAAAAATATGTTTTTATTTATAGTATTAGTTACGCTAAGAGATTTTATCTAGCTTTGTAATAGTTTACATTATATTAAAAGTTAATTAACGTATTTTACAAGCAAGCAGCCTATATAAGCAAATGGTTTACTTTAAAAGTGTTATATTTTATTTAAAAGCCTAAAGTATAAGCTGTATTTAACATTCTTTTAGCACATCTAAGTAGTGTTGTTAGGAATGCATTAGTGTAAGAAGAGTAGTTTAGTAGAGTTTTAGTAAAAGTAAGGAACTTAGGTGTGTGAGCAACTCGCCTGTGGTGTACGTTATTAGACATTATATATTATATTAAATATGGCGGCAATGTTGTTTCCGGCAAGCCTTTAATTATGTTGCTGGGAATTAGCGCTGTATTTAGCCATACATGATTAATGTTTCGAGCTCATATAAGAAGCGGAACTAGGCAGACCAGCGTCTGCGCCAGAATGTAGACAAGTGACAACAGGATTGACTGAAGTATATATCCAACTAACAACAAGAATCCAGATTGTGGTCTAGTAGAATCGTGTGACTCTCCTTAAAAACCCTTCTAGCCTAAGTGCGGGATACATAAGTAACACAAAGGCTCACCGCACTCAATTACTCTAGCATTTTTTACTCCCTCCCCCCCTCAATATCGCAACGGCAAAACATACCATTAAGATCCCTAATCCGGCGGGTTAAGCGTCCCGAATAGATCGTATTCAAACCAGTTCAGGCTTGGCGCAACACCAACTAGTTTCCACGTCTCATTGAACTTCCTATAAAAGTGCTGCGTCACCCCATGTCCATGCCCCTTATTTACTACCTCTGCAAGATCCTCATTCTTATAGCGCTGGTGCGCCACCCGAATCTGATGATCAACTTTTACCGACCCATCATTCAAACGCTCCCATTTCGACGCGCCCAGGAAGTGTTGGGTTTTCATTCGCGGGTCGCCCAACAGCTTCGTGCTTGAGAGGATAGCGACATACTCATCTGGAGACAAGTTCTCGTGTAACTCGCCTCGAAGGCTACGAAAGTCAAGCCGTATTGAGGGGGCAAGGATCTTTTGGAGCCGTTCCCAGTCCTTGTTGTCATAGCTTTCAGACCATTCAAAAGCAATGTTGCGTATGGCAAGATAGTCTGGATCAAGGCCCATTAACAATACGATAATGTATACAGTCCGTGTGGGAACTCAGACCTGAGGTCGCAATATCCGTAGACATCTTGATAAGGGCTAAGGGGATTCTACAATTGGGTCCTAATCACGTGTGATTGGAAAGGTCAAAAGAGTTGCCCTTCTGTATTGGAGAGGTATGAAAAAACAATAGGTAATAAAATTACCGATCGCGGTACGGTAGTATTCAGAGGTTCTCACTATCATATAATGGCAGCATCTGAGCGGGAAGGCTAGGCTACCTGGGCTCACGGTTTTTATCCATTATTCTCCCTAGAAAGCGGACTGTAAGCACCTGCCGCACTTGTTCAGGAGGCGCAGCGGGGTAAGTCGGATGTTTGCTTTGTGATACGGATGCATGATGCGGGTGAGAAGGAAATTACGTCACTGCATTTCTGCGGCACGAGTCATCTTCACACCGCATGTAGCCGCATGCATGTTATCAGTACACAGTACAGTATGCAGTGCTTTCGGCCTCACATGCTCTAACTATGTAAGGTGCATCTCTTTCCGCCCCGGGCTTTACAACCCCCGAGGTAGATGAGGCAAGTTCATCTACCCTACGCGTAGAATGTACGATGTCAAGACTTTGATCTCAACCGAGCAGGTTGGAAATATGTATCCAACGACCCAAGAGCTCGGGCAACCGCTCGATTGGTAAAGAAATATGGCGACTAAGGGTAGAAGGGGCGGAAACTTATGCTAGGAGTCATAGAAATATCCAAGCCACACAGTGTTGGTTATGGCCGATCCATGCTACTTCAATCATACTGAGCTTGCACTCTTCAGGTCTTCGTACGTTCTCGATTTTGAAACGTGAATCGCTCAGCTATAAAGGTTGTCTAAACTCTTCCATCGATCGGTCCTTGCCATTTGAATTGTTGCCATGATGAAGTCCTGCTGCAAATTGAACTTCTCGGATAACTTTTTAACGGGTCTATCGACTAATACCGAGTCCCAAACCAGTACTTTCGAACTGGTCTTGAGCCCTGGAACCAGATCCCGAAGTATGACCGCACTATGGCAATCGCTCCAGTTGCGAAGACATCGGCTAATTAGATATGCATACGGGAGTTTTTTCGACGGTTGTGGCTTCTTGAAGTTTTGCGTCTCGAAAGAGATTTGTCCCTTGGATTCGGATGGAAGTGCTGCCCTACCTTGCTCTACAACGTGCGAAAGATCGCGGATTGTGAAAGTCAAGTTCTGAGTGTGCTTGGCCAATGCTTGGGAGATCTGGCCATGTCCGCCGCTGAGATCGACAAGTCATGAACCAGGCTTGTCTAGTGTCTACCAGTCGAATGCTTTGACGACGCCGAAGGAGTTGAACTCTTTACCCTCAACGGCAAATTTCATTGCCAAGTCGAATCGATGGGCTCGTTCGGCTCTTCAGCTAGGACGGTGAATAGTAATCGCCCGCTGTTATACCGACTAAATGCGCTTTGATCTAGCTCTCCCGCATCATCTCCAAATTCCTCTCACGCATGAGCCAACAATTCCTCAGCTAATGATACCAGCGAAGACATACTTAGGCTTTTCGAGGATGTAGTCGCCGACATATGGAAGGTTTGCGATGACTACTTGAGTAACGAAACTGGACACAATTTGACAAATTTCACCGCTTACTATCGGCTATTATGAAGGATCTCCCAGGCCGGTATCTTGTGGCGAAGGAACGTCAAGAAACGATTCCCAGTGCCGATAGCACTGAAACTGTTTGCAGTAGTCACGCATGGCTCACATGATAGTCACACGTTGCCAAGACTTACCCCTAAGTACACTCCTTTAGCAATCAATCCAGTTCCTCATGCATCTAGTGCTCCTAATAGCTTCACAGAAACCGATCCACTGGAGAGAGCCTGCAGCGCAAGCCCAACTCTCGAACTTCTCACCTCTTCGCAATTGCGAAAATTCCTGCTTTGGAGACTTCGGGGTTTAGCATTGCATATTCTGCGGTTGACGCACCCGAGGCGTTGGAGGCAACATGCAGATTCTGTGCCAGACCTGCAAAATGAACTAACAAATATCAGTCGTACCACCGACATCTGCAAGTCAGAGATGGCCTTTTCAACCCCACTCCGGGGCTTGATTAATAACAATCAATCAGCCCGCTAGTTCTTGTTATCACAATCTTGACAGTTCTCAAGGCGTCTGAAATCTACCGTCAGAGGCACCTTCCATTCACAGGCCGCCACAGTCAGCCAAGAAATGCACCATCTCCGGATGTGCGTACTATACCCAAGATGGGGGTAGGGATGAAACCAAAGGGCGAAATGCGGGGCAGGGGTAAGCAAAGGCTATTGCAGAATATTTTCACCAATGAATGATTGATATCCCGCTGATTCATCATCCTCCTGTGCTCTGAGCTTTAGTTAAAAACAAAACAAATAGGAGGTTTAGAGGCCTACCACCGCACCGGCCAGGTACACTACTTATGCCTAATACCACAGTAGGGGCGAAACTAAAGGATGAGATGCGGGGCGTTACGGGGAATAGCAGTTCCTATTGGACTTATCAAGCTGTTCTCTGGAAAGTTGCATTTCCCCCCTGCATTTACCCGGTCAAGTTCACCACATTCCTACGGCGCAGACGCATGTGACGACTAGTCTTTGCACTCCTTATTGGCATCTTGACTGCGCAAAGCATTTGCTCACATCTTATTTTCCCTTGCGATTGTTCTTCTTCCACCGATTGTCCTTATCCTGAGTTTCTCGCTCTCTCGCTATGGCTGACGGAGTTGTGGATAACGGACCCTTGGTGCTGGGAGTTGTGATTTCCTCTTGGCGGTACCTTCTTCTTCACTCGAGTATTCACTCGAACCGTCATCAGGCCTTGCTTTAGCTCGACGATGGATTGATTGTCCTGACTTGGACATGCTCTTTTCTCCGTGTCATGCATACCGTTGAGTCCCTGTCAGCTAACCTCGTTCAACTCTAGTTCCTGATTCTTGGCTGCAGTACCGCTATATTTGATTCTGTCAGTCGTGGTTACGGCAAACATATCTATGACCTGACATTACCGCAATATGTCTCAGCCGTGCAGGCAGAGGTCGTCGGGCAGGTACTCGCTATCTCCTCGTCCCCTTCCGGTAAAGCCTCGATCGCATACCTGCTAATACGGCCTTTCCCTGGGAAGAAGCTGCGATGGATTCTGTTGACATTTGTGGCCGCCAAAGCTGCATTCTTCTCCTTCGATGCAATCTTAATCATAGCCCAGTGCCGGCCTGTAGCGTTTCAATGGGACCATTCAATTGAAGGAAGACCATTCTGGGATCCTAGGATCGCCATTGATTGGGGATTCCTCACTGGCGTTTCGTCTAGCATCCATTCAAGGTATTCGCAAATCTTAATATTAACGTATCATTCAGTTACTAGCGTAGTAACTAGCGCAGTAAACAACTTTGTGTTCGCTATTCTGCCCTGGCTCTACATCAGTCAAGTCAGAATCAGCCTCAAAGAGAAGATCAGCGTCGGCGTTGCGTTGAGTGCTGGGTTTTTCGCTAGTGTTTGCTCAATAATGAAGATCTACTACACTTGTAAGTCTTTGGAGGGTTTCCGTAATCTGATCTGCGAAGACTCACGCCTCCATAGTCGATGCCATTCCGCTGATAATATGATCTTGGGTCGAGCTGGCTCTTATCAACGTGGTTGCTTGCATTCCAACTCTACATCCGCTATTGTGTGGTTAAGCGGCAAGAATCATCAAGGCCCTAATACGAATCATTCCATGTACAGCCAATACAGCAACGCCTCGGGGCGCTTGGGGCGATTGAAAAATCGCAGTGCCAGAAGCACTGAACTCACATCTGCTGAAGATTTTCATTAGCTCAACATCTACCGTTCAAAAACGTGCGACGTCACTTTTAATGATCGCAAGGATGAGCAAGTGAAGACTTCCGGGACAGGAAACAGCATTGGTGCTACTGTAGAAGTCCACTATGGTTTCTGAAAGCTGCTTGTGGCGATCATTCTGCTTTTCTAATATGTTCTTCATTTCATTGTCCAAAAGCGGGTTTATGTACTGTCATCTTAGTTCCGCTCTTTGCCGCTCCCATCTGCTGCACGAGAAGAGGAAGTGCGGCATCGGCTCTTTGCACCCTCAGTAACACAACGCTGTCTCTGAGCCCTTGATTTTGTGCAGATATTCCCTGAGGAACGTCTTGCCTGTCTGTACCTGCGTGAGGATCGCCGCCTCTACTCCTTTCAGCTGCTGGTACAGCTCGGCTGACCTGCCCAGGTACAGTGCTGCATCAATCATCTTCGTAAACCTGCCCGTCTCTGCCCTGCTTTGCACGGCTGGTCCCGCCATACTACCTGCTTCCTTCAGTGCCAGCCGCATGAGATACCACCGCACGCCCTCTCGCTGCGGAAGTCTTTTGCTTCCTCGTTGCCCTCAATGCCCGTATGTCTTGGGGTCTAATGCAACGTGAAGTTGACCATCCGGAGCTTCTTGACAATCTCTGCCAGTACCGAATGAGAGGCACTCGCCCTCCAGCTCTTCACTGACTTCACCGTTGACTGCACATCTGAAAATATCCGTGTGCTGGACGTTGGCACCGAAGAACCGTCCGCATCGCAAGCCATACACGACGGTCCCCGCGGCCAGTAGGCTGCCTCGCTAATAGCAAGGAGCTCTGTGAGATACACGTCTGCTATAGTCCTCTAGATGCGTGCTTGGGACAGCATTACGTATATGCTGACTCCTGCTGTCTTCTTGCGAACGGTGGCATCCACATAGATACCCACCTGCTTTGGCTTGTAATCCTCAACGATTACGCAACCCTCGTCCTCATCCTTGCCTATCGCCACCTCGCCCATGCGGACCTTTTGACACATCTCTGCTATTCTCATCAGCGGCGATCGGTGCTTCGTGCACAGACGTTGCCGCTTGATCATCCAGTGGGGATGCGACTGGCCTAGCGTGGGCCGACATCTAGAATTCGATGGCCCGCTTGCGGAGCCTCTATCTCTGCCACAGACAGTGCCATGGTGCAGAATCCCCTGATGGTGAACCTTCACGGTGTTGTGGCTAGAGCGGATCGGTTATCCTGCTATAGATTTGTAACTCTATATTAGGTTAGCTAGAGTGTTTAAGCAGTGTGTAGACAAAGTTATAAAACTAAATAGTTTAGATTGCTTTCTTAAAAGTCATAATTTGCTTTAAAAAGCTGTTTGTTTTTTCTTAAAAGAATTAAGATACCTTATAGGCAAGTTAGCTACTCTACTAAGACTCTACTAAAACTATACACTTATCTATAATACAACACAATGTTTTAACAGCAATATAAGATAAGACATTATAAGGAAGCTAGATTACAGCTTACGCTTTAAACTACTAAATAATATACAACACTTTTTTTATAACACGCTACAGCTTTTTATAAAGTTTTCTATAGAAAACTAAACTATTAACATGCTAAAAAGCCTTTAAAAATAAATTATAACGTAAACTATTACTAAGCTAGATAAAATCTCGTAGCGTAACTAACACTATAAAGAAAAACATAATTTTATTTATAACTAACTAAGGAATGTCGCATATCTAGTACAGAAACCTTCCTTCCCTGTGCCTCAACAGCCTCTACTACTGTTACTATAGCTCCTACTACTTTCACTATATCCTCTCAGCTATTTCCATGACCCTCACCGCCTCTGCTATTATAGATGTAAATAAATACTCTGCAACAGAGCACTTAGACTTAGAATAATACACTTCATTAGATTTCTACATAGCTACATGCTTACGCCACCTCTCTATTTGCAACAAAGAAACTATTTATAACATGCTTATATCTAATTCCAATGCTTCTTTTTTATTCTTTTTACATGTGTAAGTGTTGTGCTTCGTTTTCTATAGTTGTTATAGCACTGTTATTCTAGTAGAACTAGTTTAGTATAATTACTACTATAAAACTTCTTAGATGTTTAAGACACTGCCTATACTTATAGAGACAAGCAAACTTCTCTAGTGTAACTAGTTCTAGTTACAGTCGCTAGCCTAAGCAGTCGCTGCTTTAACCTAAGCTAAGAGTGAGTCGCTCTAGAAGACCTCTAATCGAAGCTTAAGTACACATTAGAAGATCTAAAACAGTATCTACAGAAGAGTCCTGTTTAGAGAACTTAACACTTAGTTATACTTCCTAGTCACGTGCAGCTTTGTTTTGGCTAAGTCTGCTACCTTTAGCTTAGCTACCTTCTTTAAGTATCTGTCTTTTGTTGCCTAAACTTTATCTTTTCTAACTGCGATCTACGCATTTAAAGCCTTAAAGACAGGTAAGAAGGTGCTTGTAACAGCGTAGGCAAGACAACAGGTTTAAATACGGTGTGAATCTACTTAGAGGTATATAGAAGTGCGTGGGGACTTAGAGACCTAGGAATTCTATTAACACCTATAGGCCTTGTACAAAGAATATTAGAAAACTATTACGTTAGCTAAGAGAAAAGGTGCAACTAAATACTTAGGGGAATAAAGGTATAGTAGAGGCTAGAGTAGGGTTAGAGCTAATATAAGAAACCTGTAGATATTAGTTTATTAGGTAAACTTGCATAGAATAATTTATGTAAATTATTACACTAACGTACACAATAGGCAAGTTGCCTACATACCTAAGTTACTTACTTTTACTAAGACTCTACTAAACTACTTTTTCTATACTAATGTATTTCTAATAATACTACTAAAATATGCTAAAAGAATGTTAAATATAGCTTATACTTTAAGCTTTAAAATAAAATATAACATTTTTAAAGCACTATACTACAGCTATGTATAAACTTTTTTAAAAAATAATAAATAACTAACATACTAGATAACTTTAATAAGCTAATTTTATAGCTAACTTATAAAAGCTAGATACTAATAAAAAGTAGATAATTATTAATCACATACTTAAGCTATATATGTAAGAATTTTCTCTTTAGCTAGTAGCTATAGCTAATATAGCTAATTCTTTACACGCTAAGTGTAAGGACAGGGCTCCGCACCACTCTGCTAATACAACTAAAAGGTACGAACAATCAACTAACAGTTGATTTTCAGGTGCAGAATAGTATATATACCCGTTGCACGTAAGCGCCATCTCGGCCTTACACTAAGCATCATCTAAGCTATATTAGCATAAAATAGCCTAGTATATTTATAAAGTGTTATTAAAAGCTAAAAGTAAAGTTTTAAGTGTAAGTATAGTTAGTAGATATCTAGCCTATTATAAAGCTTATTTTATTAAAGTTATCTATGTTAGTATCTTAGATATTATACTTAGCTTTAATATTCTTTATAAAGCTAAACTAGCTTTAAATTACTTTAGAATTTTTATAAAAAGCTTTTTTATAGCTATAGTTATACTTAAACTTTACTTTAAGCTATAAATAACTTTATAAACAGACTAGGCTATTTTATGCTAATATAGCTTAGATTATGCTTAGCATGTAAAGAATTAGCTATATTAGCTATAGCTACTAGCTAAAGAGAAAATTCTTACATATATAACTTAAGTATGTGCTTAATAATTACTTCTTGTTATTATCTAGCCTTTATAAGTTAGCTATAAAATTAGCTTATAAAGGTTATCTAGCGTGTTAGTTATTTATTATTATTTAAGAGACTTTATACATAGCTACAGCGTGTTACTTTAAACGTGTTATGTTTTATTTAAAAGCCTAAAGTGTAAGCTATATCTAATATTCTTTTAGCGCGTCTAAGTAGTGTTGTTAGATATGCATAAGTGTAAGAAGAGTAGTTTAGTAGGGTTTTAGTAAAAGTAAGCAACTTAGGTGTGTAAGTAACTTGCTTGTAGTGTACATTATTTAAAATTTTATTCTGTAACTTATTAAAGTACTTAAAATACTAACGCTTACTTAAAAGTAAGAATATTACAAGCGTTAGTAAATTATTCTATTTATATTATACAGTTATTTTATATATTTTTTATAAAGTTTTAAAAATAATAAGCTTAGTATTTACTATTATTATATAAAGTAATATGTTATAGCTGTTTAATTTCTAAGTACTTGTAACGCTACTAGTTTCTATAAAAAGTAACAAGGCACTGTAACGCTAGAAGCAGCCTATACTAGAGTTCTTATGTGTAACAGGTATATATATACTATTTTATACATAGTATTAACTAATAGTTAATTATTCACACTTTCTTAGTTATATTAGTATAGTAGTATAACGTACTTCATGGGCGAGTCGCTCACACACCCGAGTCGCTCACTTTTGCCAAGACCTCACCCTAACAAACTCTATTATAGCCCATAACAACCTGCTCTAGCACTATATAGTACAGTACAGCCTAGAATATTATTTAGATACTACTTCTGCTTCTTGCTTACATGTTTGCGCGTTATGCCTAGTCTAATTGCACTATCTGCAGCGCCTTTAGAATAGCTTACCTACTTTAGCTTGCACCTGCTTCTTTGCCTTCTTCCTGTTACTGCGCGCCCTAAACTTCTTTAAAGCTGTTAAGTGTAGGCTTTTTTAAATTATTAAAGTCTCTTCTGCTTTAATCTACTTTTTTTTATGTAATTTATGTTACATAGTAGCTTTATTAGCTACTTAAAGCTTAGTAATTTTCTATTACACTAATACTA
>NW_022985167.1:1916034-1970029 GCF_010093535.1 Lindgomyces ingoldianus | reverse complement strand
AAATTACTATAAAATTTTTATAAAAAGCTTTTTTATAGTTATACTTACACTTAAACTTTACTTTAAGCTTTAAGTAATACTTAATAAATGTATTAGACTAGTTTATGCTAATATAGCTTATATTACACTTAGCGTGTAAAGAATTAGCTATATTAGCTACAGCTGCTAGCTAGAGGGGAAATCCTTGCGCATCTAGCTTAAGTATATGCTAAATAATTACCTGCTCTTTGTTATTATCTAGCTTCTATAAGTTAGCTATATAATTAGCTTAGAAAGGTTGTCTAGCGCGTTAGTTGCTTATTATCTTTTAAGAGACCTTATAGATAGCTGCAGCGTGTTAGTTAAAAAGTGTTGTGTCTTATTTAAAAGCCTAAAGTGTAAGCTGCATCTAACATTCTTTTAACACGTTTAAGTAGTGTTGTTAGGAATGCATTAGTGTAAGAAGAGTAGTGTGGTAGGGTCTTAGCAAAAGTAAGCAACTCAGGTGTGTGAGCAACTTGCCTATGAAGTACGTTAAAGCTTTGTTCTTATAGTAATCTAAAAGCTTAACATAGAGTATAGACTTTTTAGCTTTTATACCTTAGCTGTAAGAACAAAGCTTTGTACCACTACGCTAATACAACTAAAAAGGTGCGAATAATCAACCAACAGTTAATTGTTACGTATAGAATAGTATATATACTCGTCTCACGTAAGCGCTATCTTAGCCTTACATAGCTTCTTATTATAATTAGCCTTAGCCTTAGCTGCTTGCGGCTATATTAGACTAGAATAGACAAAGAACAATTAGCTAGATACAGCAAGGCATAGAAAAAAGAAGTAGCGTATATATAAACAGTAGCTAGTCTCTATCTTAGAGAGTAGTAATTTGTCTAAGTCTTTTACCTAGATTCTAACTATTTAAGGTTTAAGTAAACTTGTCAGATATGCGCACCTACTGTCAAGATAGGAGGAACGTTTGTCGAAAGCTGCTACATAGTACGAGCAATAAGCTTGAACAGTATGTTGCTGCAAATTGCAGCATGTTGCAAGCTGGTCGCGCATAGGGCTAGTGCGCGAGGGACTCGGATCGGAAAAACAAAAGCCGAGCAACACGAGTAGAGCAGAAAAAGGATCGATAAATCAATACAATCAATCAATCATCCCATACATCATATCCAAACCCATCATTCATCTCAGGAAGCCTAGAAACAGTGCTTTAATCTGACAAAACTACACTAGAAAAGAGCAGTTTAGTCTGTTTATAGTATATTATACACTTATTATTTTAATACTCCTGTACCTCTGTTAAGATTTACTCTCTCTCTCTCTCTTGTAACTCTGCTATGCACCCTCTACCTTGTATTCTCTCTCTATGCCTCATGCTTCCTGTTTAATACCCTTAGATAGGATAGGTTAGTGTAATAGCTTAACGCAGCTAGCAAATACCTAATAACAGTGTTAACTTTAGGCCTAGTTTAATGCCTCTTGTAATACAGCTAATGTGTCGCAGTTTACTACAATTTGCTGTAGATTGCTATAATTTGCTACAAGTTGCTGCAATCTACTGCAAGTTGCTGTAATGCACTGCAATTTCCTGTAATCTACTGCAATTTCCTGTAATCTACTGCAATTTCCTGTAATCTACTGCAATTTCCTGTAATCTACTGCAATTTCCTGTAATCTACTGCAATTTCCTGTAATCTACTGCAATTTCCTGTAATCTACTGCAATTTCCTGTAATCTACTGCAATTTCCTGTATTTTACTACACTTTACAATAGTTTGCTTACCCTTTTCTAAGGCTACTAGCTAATCCTTAGCTAACAGCTAAACACTAGCCTCTTATACTCTTACACTGCCTTACACTTTAATCCAAACAAGAGAATAGAAAAACTCTATATAAAATTCTAAGAATAGAACCTTTGTATATAGACTAGATACTCAACCTTTTTTTAAAGAGCAAAAGAATGCAATCTTTAAGAATTAAACTTGCGTTACTTAGATAATACTCTACCAACTCTGTCACAGTCTAGTTGTATACCACTAGACTATTCGCTAACGTAAGAGGGTACAGGTGCTAGAATATTAATTGCGTCTAGAGTAACATATACATACTCTTTTATATAATAGGCTAGTGACTAGACTCTATCTAGATCCTTAATCTAGCCTGCTTTAATCACTTCTATAGCATATCTTTACAGCATCTGTACAACTAGATGTCGCTGCAAGACTATACTAAACTATATAGCATTGCATGTAATTCTTAGCAATTCTTAAACAGAGGTAAGCTAAAATAATATAGCGTAGTAGTAAAATGTCGCTGCAAGCTAATGGGAGCACCAAGCGCAGTTATGTGACTAACAGTCGAGCCTGCGCGGTCTCTGCGATCTCTTGCAGCACCGTCTGCAACACCTGCAGCTCGACGCCTAGATGTAGCTGGAAGGCCGCACTAAACTATATAGTATTGCATGCTATTGTACGCAATTATCAAGCAGAAGCAGGTCAAAATAATGTAGCGCGGTGGTGAAATGTGACGGCGCGCTAGCCGGGCCTGGAGTATTTACTACTTGAGAATGTACTTGTTTGAAACCCTTCTGGTTTTGCGCTGAACAGCCTATATCACCCTGTGGAAATTCAACTCTATGATCAATGTTTCGAAGCTCGCCTCGCCACATGCCCAGCCTTTGCGCTAAGTAACAAGAAGAAGTTAGCTTGATTCTTTTACTTTGTAGAAATTGTTCGCATTACAGCCGTGAATATATTAAGGTTTTGGTCTAGCCAAGTCTAACGCATGCTCCTATAGCGGAAAAGCTCCTTGTGTACCACACCGTTCTTCCAATCTAACCATGACCGACGAGCGATCCCGCCGCCGATTCGTCGCGGTCAAAAAACTTCCATGTCCACTTTAAACACTGGGATGACCATAATGAAATAAAATATATGTATCTTCCTGAATGGTACTTCATCGAGCAATCGCGTGTACTTCGTCACATTCTTCAAGCCATTCCTATGGTCCGCCATTTATCAATATCTCCCCAAGTCCGCTAAGCTCGCCTTCTTTGCCAACTCCAGTTCCATCTCAAATCTCTCATCGGAATTGAGGGCATGAGGAGTCAGCCTGCCCGAGCTGCTAGAGCTCCGACTCACGGAGTCGTTGACTCTAGATGTACTGGGAAAAGACGAGGGATGTGGCTGAAAGGGATTGGTATGAGGTATTGGGGTGCCCCTAAATGTGGGCGCGGGTTGTTGCGAAGGATTCTGAGGTGGGGGGATCTGGAAGGACGAGTATTGGTCGGTATATCTAGGGGCGGTGCTAGGGGGTGGATTTGCAGAGGCTGGGGAGTAGTACGACTCGTAGGAACTGGGTGGTACAGCCTTGTAGGATGCTTCTTCGTTCGTGGTCGGCGTTGGATCTAGATTGAAAGAATAGGGTCTGGTGGTTGGCTGCTGCGATGGATTTGTCGAAGGACTCCAAGAGCCCTGTCCTGCTCTCAGACCGGTAGACCGGTATCTAGAAGCAGAAGAAGAGCTCCTGCTGAAGTCAGATCGATTTATTGAGGGAGTGTTCTCCACGACTTCAGGCCCAAGGGAGGAGCCTAGGGTTTTTGATTCTGAGTTGCCCCCGTATTGGCTAGTATGGGTGTGTGTCGAGTCAGGGAATTGTGGGTATGGATCTGGGTTCACAGACGAGTCGCCAAGTGTCGGAGCGGTAGTCGAGACGTGTGAAGATCTTGAAAGCGAGGGTCTTTGATAACCCACATCAGTCGGGCTTACAATTATAGAGGGTGTCTTTCGACGGGAGCGATTGCCTAGAGGAGCCGGTAAGATTTCAGAGCTGTCGTTGCTAGTTCGGCTTTGTGTATCAATCTTCCGATGATGTCTAGCTTCTCTCATACTTGAAGGTCTTTTCAATACCGAGGCTCTGGCGCTGGACTTTGGCACTACCTCGTCTGACTTTCGGCGGTTTTCGGAGCTGAGGCCGTGGAATTGTGTGCTGACATTTTGGTCCGAGACGCTCCGAATGTGAGAAATGCTCAGCTTTTTCCCTAGCTGCGATAGCCTCCATTTGTCGCTCTGTTCCTGGTCGTGGGTAGTGGTTATTCGCCGACTTGTTCGTGATCTGCTCAGACCATGAATTTGTTCGTCACTTTCTTGCTCTTCCTCATTTCCGTCAGAATTTCTAGCTATAGCCACAATCAGGAAGAGTCACGTCAAGTATCTAGGGATATACACTTACTGATCCATTGATCTTCGGATAGGAAGTCGCGAGGAAATCCGCTAATTGAATATCCTTGAACGCCGTTAGACGAGGGCCCGAAAAAATAAAGCCGTATGTCGGTCTTGCAGTCTGCGGTGGACATAATGTTCGTCTCCCCGATATTGAACTCCCCATGACTTGCCATTCTCTCAATCACAGCCTCCGTTAGTGAAACCTGTTACGCATTAGCACATTGGTGTAACACTCTTTACACTTGAACATGCCTTTTGTTTTGCATGTTGTGGAAGACCATTCCAAATATCAAAGTACGGTTGAAAATCTATACGCTGTTGCTTTCTAAAAAAGCGGCCCAATTGTTTGAGCCATTCCGATGATTCCTCAAAACGACACTGGAATTTCCCTATTGAGAAAGTCAGCTTTTAGGGGCCGGATACTTTCATAAGAATGCTCACCAGATACCGTGGCTGTTCCTCCCGTTCGATTCCTTGTAGCCTTGCCCTTGTCGAAATAGAACGAGCTCGCCACGAGGCGGAACACAACCTCTTCAACCTTACATTGTGATTCATGGCTCACCATTGTCCGGGAGATATCAGATTGCAATTTTTCTACCTCCCCTTTGGCATCCAGTGGAGGTGGTTGACGTCCGATATCAGGGTTAATTCGGATATATCGACTCCCTTCTTCGCGACTGTTGTTTTGTTGAATTGCTACTTCCATGAACTCGCTCCATTGGCGCTCAGAGTTGATCACGTCTTCGAATCGATTGAACTGCGGGCGTTAGCATTTTTCGATCTGAAAACTGACTTAATGATTGACTTACCGCGGCTTTTCCCACCTGCCACAACCCCGCAAAACTTCTCCACCTGCTGGACGCTTTCAAGTTTGCCGGATTCGAGTTGCTGGAGCTTAATTCGCTTTGCATAGGTGTGTCAGAGAAAAATTATTAGCGGTGAAAATCACCCAACTCACTGTTTTGGTAGTTCTTTAATTTTGAGCTCCTTGTCAACCTGCTTCTGGTCTTGTGACGTTCCGATCGACAGGAATAGATCAGGCGGCTGGTTCTGAACATCGGGCCACAATAGTCGGCGTTCCAGATGCCCAACTCTTACTGGGTTGTTATTGAAAAAAGCGCCATCGAGATAAGTTGCGTTTGTTCTTGGATGGACAAATGGTTTAAAATATGGGGCGGCAGCTGCAGTGGCAGCACCAGCTTCCCACATTTTCATCTCAAAATACGGATCGTGGGGCCGTAAAAACTCGTAGTTGCGCTGGCCACCTTTGCGGCAGTAGTTGGCGATTATTACTCCTTTGCTAGCGATTTCATCGGTTGTTGTGACTGCAACTCGGGCAGCATAGGACGCATCGCTATCTTGGCAGCCGCCAAATAGATAACTGTCACCAAGAGACTCTAGCAAAGCTTGGTACAAAGGTGTGGTTTCCCAAATACTGCCGTGGTGAGCGGTAGCTAGATGCTGCAACCCCCAAATGTCATGGAATTCGCGAGGTGTGAACGCTTGGTCGCACAGGCGTTTGAACTGTTCGATGCATTTACCGACAGGCCACTGCTTCACTCCTAAAGCAAGAGCTATTATCCCTCCCGTACTAGAGTTTGTTAGTGCCTAAAACAGAAATTCAATGGATCAGTTGCAAACCTTGTGCCAACAATAAGGTCGAAAAAAGCCCGAATAGGTATATCCACTCCCAGGTTCCGTTGAATTTGGTTGAGGACTTCAAGTTCTACAATTCCGCGAATTCCGCCTCTAAGTAATTGTTAGGATGGCAGCAGTAATAAACAGTACATGGAGACTAACCCATCAAGTGATAAGATACGAACGCCAGCGAAGTCTGGTTTCATCCTAATCTTCCATGGCTGCGCCCACATGGTCTCGAAAGGGTGTAGCGGGCAAAAGGGCATTTCAATGGTAGTTTTCTTTACTACCCCAAATGACTTTATACAGTTCGAGCAGAGAACGTGCCCACATCGAAGTGCATGTTCTGGAGACTTCATGAGACAGCAAAGGCACGTCGCGTGGCTCGAGAAATGGGACGCGCCACCCACGTCCAAAAAGAAACGTGCGATGTTTTCCGTGTGCTGCTTCCGGATCGATATGAGGGGGTCCTCCAATTCCTCACCGGCCTCTTCCACTCGTTTCAAATCCTCCTGCAATTCGGCGAGTCTCGTCTTCAGTGAATTCATCCAAACAACCTTATACTTATCTGCAGTGAACTCTGACTGGTACTTCCCCGCAGCGATGATTTTGCCTTTTGCATTTTGATGCCCTTTCGTGTCATGGCGTTTGCTGACATTCACACAGCGACCTTTCTTATTGCTGAACTCGCAGGGCCAGTGCATACTGCAGAATTCTATGAGTGCATTTTCGAAATTCGGCAGATAGTCTCCGAATAGATCTTGGGGCTGGCCTACCCAAGCTGTTAGCTAGGAGGGATACAAATACCTAACTACGGGGTAGTACCTTTACGGAAGGTTGTGCAGTCGTATAGGAAGCAAGATGCAACCATGAAGCTAAGTTTCTCGAAAATCCACTGCCCAGTCTCATGTGGAGAACTCTCTTGGATGGCAATGGCCACACGGAGGATGTAGTCTCCCAGGTTTTGCGGAATTGGATTTCTTCGTAGGGAGTATACCTTGAAATCAAAGGGTCGGTCCAATTTCCTGGAAAAATGATTGAATGCCTGCTGAATATAGAAGCTGAAATCTTCCGCAGAGGAGAGCAACCTTGCTCGCTTTTTGCTCAAGTAGGCCTTTTCACATCGGTCAGCGATCGTTGTGTGAAGTTGAGACACTTGCTTGGACAACAGAAAGAGGTTCTTGTCGTCCGGTATGCGAACAACCTGGAATGAGGCATAGTAGCAATGGATCAAGTCTAGGATACTGTGGATGCGTTTATTCTTCCTTCTCCACTTGTCTGCGAGTTTCTGCAACTTGGGAACCCCGGTAACAGATTCCAGGACATGCTTGTTAGCATGTAATAAGGCATTCGTTGCGTACTGGACATTCCATGAACCAGAGTCAACGCGAACATCAGTAAAGTTTATGGCAATGACCGCATGGGGGAGTGTTCCCTGATTGGTACTGGCCTCTAATGACGCAAAGGCCCACTCGAATAGCTTGGTCAATACTGCATGCTCAAATGTCCTGAGGCTGTTAGCCTCTGCCAACAGCATGGGTTTGAATTGGGACTTACTTTGGGTTTCGAAGCACGAAAACCACGACATCCGAGAAAGTGTATAAAAGCCGTGGATATGTTTGAGTAACGGCATACTGACGAGTCTTGGTCTCGTCCGAGTTTGCCCATTCGAGTGGGCGGACCCGAAGACCCAGCCGCCTAGAATTATCTCCTTTTACAATCCTTTTGCAATGTGCCCCCATGGGGACACGCTCTCCCGCATTAAGCCCCTCACAATCGGCATATAGCATTGGTCGTTCGTTTCCCCAAGTGGCTGGATCGGAGTAGAGATGGACATCTGCAGACGTCGGCGTTGTGTCGTTGATCGGACTTCCGGTTACGGGAGACGGAAAGGAAGAAGCCGCATTAGGATCGTTCTTTGATTCCTCGTGGTCGATAAGCATCTTGACTAAAGTGCTTTTCCCAGCACCTGCTATTTGTTAGCTGTTTGTCGAAGAATCGTTTTGTGACTGCATACTTGTTTCGCCCACGAATGATACTAGTTGTGGATATTTCACTAGGTCCGCTCCAGGACTATTCGCCATCAGATGAGAAAATGTCTCGAAATCTTGAAGGAAGGGTCGGCCATCATCATATCGATCAATTCCTGTACTGGTGTAAGCCAATGAATGAGTCGTGTTGAGAAGAGACCTACCAAACCAAGTGGTATTTGTGTCCTGGTCATGCAGTTTTTCCAGTTCGTTCTGGTTTCTTGGAGGGTCTAATATTTGTTCCAGTCGCTTGCACCGGAGATATTGAAGATATGCTAACTTCTCGTGTCTCGGTGCACCAGGAGCGGAGTGGATAGGAGAGTAATCCCAACAGTCATCACACAGACAGCTTCGGCACGCTGTGCAGTACCACACCTTGCGAGACGGATTACCTAGCTTGTCGCAACGGCGATCCTGGCATATACCGGTTGCTATCTTTTGTGACGACATGGTCTGCACTAGATCCAAAGACTAGGGCTAGAATTTTAGGAATGAGAGTGCGAGGGCAGGTAGGCTGTGGTAGGCAGGAGCGTCTTTATAAGCTTATGAGAAGAGGCGTGAGTAGATGCTGAAGGGAGGCTGAAGGAAGGCTGAAGGGAACAGGTGCATAAGCTGATTGGATGAGCGGCTAGGAAGGATTCATGCGGGACTTGCTTTTACAGCCTTGCAGGATACACATGCAAGAGAAATACAGGAAGCTGAAAAGGAAGGGATAGGGCTACCTTTTCGTTATTCGCTTGACACTACAAAAACCCCTAGCTAGTTTAGTAAGGTTTGATTCAAGAACGTTACAGCAAGTTCGCAGTATCGGTGGACTTGGACGTACGGTTCCGTTTTGTTGTCTTGATCGCAAAGGCTGAGAAGTTGGCACTGTGGGTTTACGCCACTTACGAGATGTTGGGGCCGGGTGTTATCGTTTCCGACCCCGTGTGACTCAGCTATCGCCGAAGGAAAGCAGAATAAGCTTGAGAGCAGTTCCCATTTTGTCGACTAGACGATTCTGTTTCGGAATCTCGACGGCTAGGCTGAGACTTTGCCACTGTGTATTTCCCCCAAAAGCGAGAGGTGCCCATATCATCGCTTCCGCTACTGTTCAAACTCAGCTCTTAGCACTGAACCCTTGGAGAGGTAAGGCGCACTGAAATACCCTTCCCCTGAACTCACAACCCACCTCTCCCAAAATTCGCCCACCATTCGCACTTCCACAGGCACATGAAAAATCCAAATGGCACAATTCCATCCACGATCCCAAAAGGCGTAATAACCCCATCCCTATATCCTTGGTCCATTCCCCCTGGTGCCAATACACGATTCTTAGCTATCCCGTCGACTGATTCACCATCATGTTAACGTACGTAACAAGAGGTGAAAATAGAAAGCATTTGACCGTGTCGTGTGCGTGGTTTTATTGTCATCGTAAGGCCCGAAGAGCCTGAATTGAATGATCCGTCTGGTAGGAAACGGGAAATGAGGATTGAAGACAATCGTATCCATTGAGCTGCACTTCTTCATTGAAGCCTCAAACGCATCGAAGCAACTGGGTGGTACTCAACGCTCCCAGATATATTCAGCGAATTGGTCACGACACCAGAAACGCTCGGCTTATTTTCGACCACCGTTCTCCACACAGTCCAGTCATCAATCGTCCGCCTACAGGTACGGCAGACTAAAAGAAGAGAAAGGGCAACCGTGGACGGTAGCTGAGTTGTTATTCTTTGCGGAATTTCGGTAAGGGGATTGGCAAGATTTACCTTATCCATCGGAGACACCCGAGGGATCTTAAGAAGTGGGCCCTAGCTTTAAATACTAAATTAATTGACTAAAATAAAGTGAAAGGAAAGCACCGATGTTTATGAGAAATGGACCAGTGTTACTATGCCGCACCTGCGGCTTCACGTCCGTATCCCATGAGGTGTGAGCGAGAGAGATGGACACGAAAATAGACTAGGCGCCCGTATGATTCTATTCATTAAAAGGTAAGGTACAAGGCTGAACACGCCAAGACAGTTGCAGAGGTGAAGGAATGAAGTCACAAAGTCTTGGCAGCACCAACCCCAAGCAGGCAAGCGTCCTTTGGCGACCCACTTGCACCAACCGTGCACAAAGCCTCACCTCCCTGAAAGCATATCAACCACACTTCCGACACTTCCTTTCTACCAGCCTCAACCTCCATGACTGATTCCCTCCTTAAATAGCGTCTCCCACACACAATCTCTCCCCCAACCGCCATTGTATCCTTCTCTTCCGCCTACATCTCTTCAACACCGCCCCACAGTCCCACTCTAGCTCAGTTACAGCGATGAGCGGGGCTTAGAATCAGGCCCCCGGGCTACGATACCCTTCAAATAAGAAAACAATATATGACAGAAATCTTAATCGAACGAAGAACGCCGAATTGAGTAGGGCGGCATTCGCATACCTGTTCGTAGAAATGATATCCTACGCCCAACGGCGGGTACGAGGAATCGCAGATCTCGAGAAACGGCACACACCCCTCCAACCCTCCTGATTCTCACCTCTATCTATCACCTCAACTCATACCCATAACATGAACTCGAAGCTAGAAACTGAACAACCACACTAAACTTGTCTTGCAAACTAAACATCCAAGGTTACCCCCTCGGCCTCGGCCTCCTCGACCTCCTCTCTCGCTCAAGCAACCCGCTCTCCTCTATCTAGCCCACCTGCACCCTCCCGCTCCTCCAGTTCATCGCGCAAACACTCTGGCGGCACCTCTTCGGCCGGCCCGCCGACGCACTCGAGCGCTCCGAATCCGATGCCTCACAGTACATGCTATACGACAACGAGCTCCTAGTAAACCAATATATCTCGTTACTGTGAGAAATGTCGCACCTCAATTGTGCGGCGTTTGTGGCGGGGATTATTGAGGGGGTGTGATATGGTGCGGGATTTGCGACGGAGGGGGTGAAGCGCGCATAGTGTAGCGGAGCAGGAGAGGGGTGGGGGTGGGGGGATGTGGCCCGGGAAAACGGTGTTTTGATCAAGTTCAAGCCGGAGGTTTTAGAGAGGGAGAAGATTTTGGGGAGGGGTGGGGTTAGAGGCTAGATGAGAGGAGGGATGATGGGGGAGGATGAGTTGATAGATGGTCGATAAGAGAGTAGCTGCATTACATGGTGTTTGGGAGATATATGGATTTCCTGAAGTTATAATTTTCAGAACCTGAACTCTGTTCAAGCTGGTAATGATGAAGCCCACGACGTACACATGCATCAGTATGTAAACAAATAACGTGTTCAGCATCACCAGATTTGATTAAACCATGCACAACAACTCCTGAGAGAGAATGACCCGCTCGTCTTTCAACAAGAGGGCTGGCAGACCATCTGCCCCGAGCCGAGGGCTAGGGTTCTTGCAGGAGAGAAGGGAGCGAAGGAATCGTTAAAGGTGGGGGAGGAGTCACTGAGATTCATGCCGTTTGCTTTCGTGTGCGTGGCTAACCAAAAGTAGTCCAAAGATTTTGGGATGAAGTTGATTGCGCTTTCAGTGGTGGTTCTTTCCGATAGGCTTAGGAAGGAATGGGTGTTGAAGGATAAGGAGTTGCCTGATGTCGGTGTCCCGTTGAATACCGACCGCCAGGCGTACAAGGGGCTGTACCTAAGGAGGAAACTAGAGGTTTAAGAATGTTTCAATGAAGCTCTGATACAAAGGAAGGGAGCTTAATATCAGCGACTGTATATGAGGATACAGGGGCTCTTTACTAAAGACATACGAATCACCTTATTAACATCTAATAGCCCTATCGAATATGCAATCAACAACTATATTCGCCGCACTCGCTCTTTGTAGATACATCACTTTCAAAACCCAAAATGGTTGTTGACCGCGGTATTAGAAGAATAGTGAGTCCCCTTCACGTACGAGCACGTACGAGAAGCGGTGAGCATTGGTTACGTCACTCGAAAGTCTAGCAATTTTACTTAGCCATCTTAGTTGATTGTCCAGGGAGCGAGAGTCTAACAATAAGGGAGTCATATACTACGTCTTTCACTTTACTTCACGCTACTAACATACACATAGTTTCTCGTATACACGTCTCCTCTTATATATGACCTGTTCTACTTCCCCTCACCTATAACAATCGACCAGCGTTCCCAACCGTACGTAATACGTTTCAACTTGCTGTTTTTTAGGCTGTAACTTCTTAGTTTGTTAGTACATTTTAACATAAAGGGAGAATTTAAATCTACTTATAGAGTGTAACTATTACAGCTTACAATCCTTCTATGTTTTAATAGCTTATAAGACGTTACAGTGTATACAGTCTACTAAGTCCCTTATTTTACTATAAATATAACCTTACTAGAGCTAGTTTTTTTATAGTTAGAAAGCTTTAATTATTAAGCTAAAAAGCTTATTTTTATTATAAGTAATAGTCTTTTTACCTCTAAAAAAAGACCTCTTATAATTATAGCTTATAAAAAAGATAAATAAAAAGTTAAAAGTAATTTTATATAGTATAAAGTAAAAAAGTTGTCTAACTTATTTTTACTAAGTAAAAAAGTTAGTAAATAAAAGGCTATTATTATTAGCTATAGTAATGTCTTTACAGTAGCTATTATAGTACTGCTGCAACTTTATTATTTTTTACTACTTTTTATATAAGCAGCTGCTAGTAAGAAGGCTTATGTTAATAAAAAAAGTTTTTTTTAAAGCTTTTATTATAATAGTTACTACTAGGTAACTTGCGTTGCGTAAGCTTTTAGGTAATGTTATTATTATTAGCCTTAGCCTTAGCCTTTACATTAACATACTTTTAAAAAATAGCCTTTATTAAAGCTTTAGCTTTTTTATATTATATAAAGTGCTTTCTTTAGTAGTTCTTAAACTAAATAAGACAAATTTAAAAGTTTAAAATTATTACTACATAGTAATAAAATATAAGTAGCTTAATAATAAACTTTTTTTAGTATATAAGCAACTTTTTTATGCTAAATACTACACTAAATTTAAAGTAGTAATTATTACTTTTACTCTTAAGTTTATTACTTATACATAAAAGCTTAGTATAAAGGTGTTATAAGTTAATAATAAATATCTAAAAAGAGCTATAAAAGCTATTACTTTTAAAGTGTTTTATTATAAAGTAAAAGACTTTAAAAAACTTATAAAAGTAATTAACTTTTTTTATTTATTTTTAGTAATAACTTTAGTAAAAGTAGAGTTACTAAAAATAGTAAAGTTTATAAAGTTATTATTAGTGCTTTTTTACTTATGTATAAACTTAGTAATAGTGTCCTTAAGCTTAAAACAGCAGAGGAGCATAAAATAAACACTATGCTAGTGTATACTACTATTTTATATAAGATTAAGTGTTTTAAAGCTCTAGAAAAGGTTATTATTATTAAAAGTAGCCTAAAAAGTTATAAAAGCTTCTTATTATTTATATAATGCTAGCACTATATTTATAAAATTATAAAGTTTTTTAATAACTTTATAGTAGTAATAAAGGTTAAATTATTTTTAAGAAGCTACTTAAGTAAGCTTTACTTTAAAAGCACTTATTTTTTTACTATAAATAACTGCTTTTACTACTAGCTAGATTGTATAGCTAGCGCAGCGTATACAGTGCTTAGAAGTAAGAGGCATATTAAGATGTTAAGTAAAAGTAAAAATAGTCTTATTATTATTATTTAACACATTATTAGCTACTAAATAATAAAATTTTAATAAAATTTTAAAGTTATTAATAACTTTAATAATCTCTAGCGCTTAATTTACTCTAGTATAGTTACTATATAGGTTATAAAAGCTAATTAAAATGTTATAGTGTTAGTTATTAACATCTACGCAGTATTATTAGTTAGTGTTTAGTTTAATAAAAAATACTAAAATACTAAACTAATAAGCTAAGATATACTTACTAATAAAGTGTAACACTACACCTAAAAAGAAAAGGTAGTTTAAAGAAGTTTATATATTAATGCTTAATATAATTTTGCTTTAGGCTATTCTTAGCATTATTTAAATCTCCTGCTTCTGCTATGTATATCCCTACTACATGTAAAATAAATATGTAGTGTTAGATGCTAGAAAGGCAGTAAGAAGATTAGCTTTATTCTAGGTAATAATACTTTAAAGTTTTACTAATAATGCTGTATAAAAAAAAAATTATAAAGTATTACCTAGTTAATAACTACTGCTTATAAAGCTTTCTCCTACTAAACACTATAAAAAATAATATATAACAAGCCTATAACTTTATAAGCTGCTTTAAATAGACTTAAGAGAATTCTTAGCTTATTAAGTAAAAAAGCGCTTTTACTTTTTGTAGAAGATAAAATAGCCTAGTAGTAGCTGTTTAGAAGATTAGATAAAGTAACTCTGCTATCTAAAAAAGCTAAAGGCTCTTCTTATATACACTAAGCTTTAGAACATAATATCTCTAGATCCTAAGCTGCGTCCTAGGCTCTAAGCCTCTAGTCCTAGGCTCTAAGCCCTAGTCCTAGGCTCTAAGCCCTAGCTAAGGCTCTTAGTATACGCGACACTTCTTTTACTAACATCTATCTAGTGCTTCTTCTTAAGGTAGTAGATAATATAAGTGTAACTATTAACTTTCTTTACCTTTCTGTAATTACCTTTAGCATAGCACTTCTTATAGAGCTATAACTTTATTCTAGAGGCGTCTTTTTTATTATTATACACTAAATTAGCTTTATAAAGCTATATCTAAAATAACTAATAATTACTATATAATTAGCTTTTATGCTTTACTTAGTATCTAAGCTTTTTTAGCCTTAACTTTTTATTTTTTATTTAGACATTATTCTACTTAATAGTAAATAATACTTTATTATTAAAAGTAGAGTTGTCTAGGTACTTTTTTATAAAGGCTAAAAAACTATTAAATAGTGTACTATTATAAAAGAAAACTAAGGACTTTAATAATAAAAACTTTAATTAAGTAAGTTAATAAAAACTAGCATAATAGGTAACTTTAGTTTAGTAGAAAAAGCTAGCTTAAAAGAATTCTTAGAATAAGGCTATACACCTGCTATACTAAAGGAACTAAGACATCTAGCTTATAATAAGTAAGTCTATAAGCAATTATAATTTAAAAATAATATTAAAAGTAAAAAGTTAACTAAAATTATAAAATTTTACACTTTAATCTTTTTTTTTACTAGCTTTTTAATTATTATATAAACTGCAGAGTTTTTACCTAATTATTACTCTAAAAACATAACTTTAAACACCCTTCTAACGCGTCCCTATAGCTGTCTAATAAGACCTTATATTACTAGGAAATATTATCTCTCTAAGACGTATTACAGTCTGTAATAGGAGCTAGCTCCTACGTACGTTACAGCTCACACTCCTCCTACGTTTCAACGGCTCACGTGACTGCTACGTTCACGTATCTACGAGTCGTAGTACGTACGGTTGGGAACGCTGCAATCGACCTTCCTTCGCTCTCTCACTTTCTCGACTATCAGCAAAGACTTCTCGATACGGTACCTTCTCTGAACTGCTCCCCGTTCTGTTCAATTGTCAATTATGCGCACGATACTTGCGTTATCGAAAATGGTTAGGAAGAATTTCTCTACGCGTAAGGAAGAGATGAGGGCTTCCTTTATGTATCAGTCGCTCCACCAGGACGTCGTGAAGGCAGTCTCCGACAAAATCGCGTCGACGAGGTTCCACGAAAAGAGTAACAGCAGAGATTCTAACAACGAATACTCGACCCACGTTATAGGCCGCTTCAAGTGCAACAACAATGCCTGTTCCAAGGATGGTTGGAGCAGCAAGAAGGTGGCCATATTAATAAGAGGATATCCTGGGAATGGGTACAATGCTGTGGTGTTCAATCAACGTTGCAAGTCTTGCAACAAGCTAGGCACCCTAACACTGGACGAGGAATCATATGTCGATCGAGTCGCATACAGGCTCAAGAAGTGGGCAGGCGTTCCAATGGAGCGGCAATACTATACCCCAAAAGGAGGCCTGCCGCACGAGAGCAGCCTTGGCGAAGGTTGTAAGAGAGGTGTTTGTCGGCAGACGAATGGCTGGGTGTAATTGTTAGACGCTGCGAGTCAACCACTACAGGTAAACTATCTTTCATTAATCCCTGGTGCTGTTATGACCCCTATACTTAAGTTTTATTGTCCTTGAAAGCGTGCTGAACAGAGATGCTGACATTTCCCTATAACAGAGTGCGAGTCTTAGAAAGACCGGTGGGTAATGCTTAGGCTCAATGGACAGTTCCGGGTGCATGCGATACTCTCCCTTCTCACCTGTCTAGGATGCAGCTGCTATCTTCACAGGCTGCCCTAAATGCGTAGGGCATTCGATGCGGTGGAAACCTGCAATGCTTGGGTCTGGCGGTTTCTATGGCGGGGATAGTTGGCCTACTTATTCACGTCATCGCTGAACACGTTGACAGATATGAGGAACTGGGCTAGAATACCAGTTCATTTCAATATTTAACTGGAAAGAGTAATTCACGCTGCTGCGATCGGTTACAATACTGGCTTGATTGAGAAAGCGTGCGCGTTACCTTCACCCTATTCAGACCCTGTAGATCGAAGCCTACCATATGCTAAGTTATTGTATCAACTTGCAGTTTTCTTTCTCGGGAGAAGGCTACGCACCCTTTAGATGCTCATTGAAAAGGGAATCATCTTCAGGTTTGAATTTCCCGTAGGTAGCTTTATTGATATCCTCCTCTAAGTATCCGGATATGCTTTGGCCACGAACGAAGTCGGGAAGGTTTTGAACGAGGAAGTCAAACCGCATCGCAGGCAGTTTAGTGACTTCCCTAATGGTGTACAATAATCTGTAGAATGTTAAAGTGTTAAACTCTATGTCCAATATCATGTTTATCGTGTTTGTTGTTCGTGTCCACGGTTTGCCCTCTCAAATACAAACTTTATAAAATGCTTTACTCAAAGCATCGCCATGCAGCGTGCGTATGCATGTCTGGGTGAACAGAGAGCGAAAGCACTGACCCCACTGCTTTGCTTATAGTGCCAAGTCCGGCAATACTGTTATCTATTGTGTGCGTTAATATGTGCAATGTCTTACCATTCGCGTTGCGCCTTTTCTGCCTTACTAAATCTATAAGAACTTTGACTAAGCAATAATTTACCTCTATCGATGCCTAAATATTTGTTATTTTAGTTAGATCTTAAAGCTGTACATACTTCTTAATTAAGAAATAATAAAGCTACATTGTAAAGTTTTAAAATAAAGTACACCACAGGTAAGTTGCTTACACACCTAAGTTTGTAACGGCGCAGGCAAGACAATGGGTCCGAATGCGGTGGGAGTCCACTCAGAGGCATATGGGAGTGCGTGGGGACTCTGAACCTGGGAATGCCATTGACACCTATAGGCCTTGTACGAAAGGATATCAGAAAACTACCGAGCTAGCTACGGGGGCGAGGTGCGACTAAATACATGAGGGAATAGGGGTAACAGCAGGGGTCGGGGCCAGGTCGAGGTCGGGGCCGATACGGGGGCCTTCCGGGCCATCCGAGATGGAACGATTCATGAGGATCGTTACAAAGTTACTTATTTTTACTAAAACTACACTAAACTACTCTTTCTACACTAATGCATTTCTAACACTAACGTACACCACGAGCGAGTTGCTCACACACCCGAGTCGCTTACTTTTGCTAAGACCACAATACAACAAACTCTATTATAGCCTATAACAACCTGCTCTAGCACTATATAGTATAGTACAGCTTAGAATATTATTTAGAGACTACTTTTACTTCTTACTTATACATTTGCGTGTTTTGCCTAGTCTAATTGCACTGTCTGAAGCGCCTTTAGAATAGCTTACCTACTTTAGCTTACTGTTACGGTCTACGGTTGGACCAGCGTAACTCCACCAGCAGTGCTCCACAATCTAGATGGATTGGGACAGGGCTCGCTTATGAACCAATCGGAGGACACGGACGCAGCACAGCTGCCCGCGGTAATGGAAGAATGTGTCATCTAATGAGGAGACAGGCCGCGAATCTAGGGAGCTCTAGGGAGCTTATAGAGCTCCCCTTAGCAGGCTCCTGTAAACTCCTCCTGCTCCCCTTAGCGTTACTAACACATGTATATAGTTCTCTTATTAAACAACCTTTAAAAGGTGTGTTTAATGTTTAGTTTATTTTTTATATAAACTAAGTAGCATTTAGCTTTCTAAAAAGCTGCAATACTATTTATATATCTTACACTATATATACCTCTAACTTTATCTAATAGGACTGTTTAACTTAGCTTTTTTACTGCTGCATTAAGGGTAAACTATAATCTAGTCACCCTACTCCCCTCTAATAGCCTATTAGCCTGCACGTAGGACTGTACACCCTACTAGTTAGCCTCTACTACCTGTCCTACTTCTCTCTAGGAATATTATAAGACCTAAGTGCTTTTATAAAGTAAGAATTATAACATTAAACACTACTTTCTTTAAAAAGTATAGATACCTCTTAACATAATTTAGATTCTAACATAGCCTACACAGCTTTATTAGAATCTATAAGAGTTCCTACCTAAAGTAAAGCTGTCTTAGTAGAATAGATTAATTTAATCTAGGATAATATTAAGAAACTTTGTTAGATTAGTAAAAACATTAGTAAACTTATAAACTTTTAAAAAAAAGTTACTAACTTTTACTAAAAAGTAATTAAATTATAAAACTTTTTTAAACTTTTAAGCTTTTAAAAAGCTACTAACTACACTTATTAAATATATAAACTATAAGTAAAGCTAGCAAAAATCTAAAACATCTTAACTAAAAAAGTAAGTATTATAGCTAAAAAGACTTTAAGGCTAGCCTTTTTAAAGCTTTTTAAAGAATTACTAAAAAACTTTTAACTATTCTTTATAAAATGTTACCTTTATATATAATATAATAAAGAAGTATTTTAGATAAACGCAGAAATAATATTCTAGATAGGACTACACTTAGAAGGCCTCTCTGTAATTTAGTTCTAGCTTTATGCAGATAATTAGATAGACTTTAAGGTAAATAGCGCAGCACTTACCTCTAAAACTAAGAAAGTGTTTAGCAGTGTTAAAAACTTTAAAAAAGCCTTAACAGCTATTTATAAAACCTTAGATAAAAAAAATTATAGCTAATAAATTAAATACTATAAAATAAAGTACTGCCTTAGTCTAAAACTATATAGCACACTTTAGAGAATAATTAGCTATCTATAGATAAATAGACTAAAAAGCCCTCTATTACATGTTCTATAATAAACTAAGTAAAATAGTAAAGAATAAATTTATGTATAATAATAAGCTAACTACTTTTAAAAACTATATTATATAAGCAACAACTTATAACAACTAACATAAGAAGTGTAAAAGAGAAAAAAAATAAAAAAAAATAAAAAAAAACTAAAGTTTATTTTTAAAAAAAAAACTTTTATAATATAATAAAAAACTAATAGACCTTAGTTACATAAAGTATATATAAAGCTCTTTTTTTAAGAAAAGCTAAGTCTTAGAACATAATAAGCTACCTTTAACAAAGAAATAATAAAAGTAGCTAGAGAATAAAGCCTGCTTAAACTATAAAAAAGTAGAACATTTCTACTAAAATTACCTACACTTTTAAAAAAAAAAATACTACTATAATAATAAAAGATATTACTACTAAATACAGCCTTATAAACAAGAAAATATTAAAAAGATTAAATAATAAACTTTACTAGTAATATAAAAAAAACTATTCTTTAAACAGCAGTTTTAAAGTATACTAGAAAGTAGCTATTTAAAACTTTAGTAGCTTAGATATAGTATTATAAAACTTTATAATTCTTAAAAGATATAAAGAAGAAACTTAGATCTAAGAATATATTATAAATTGTCTGTACGCAGCAGCAGCGTCGCGGCCTGGATACGAGCGATCGCGCACGAGCAGGATCACGTATCTATGTCACATGATGCTCGTGCGCGAACCTCTGTGCGCGAACATCTAGATATCCCCCTTTTCCTCTATATAGAGGAAAGAAAAGAGTAATAGAACTAGAAACATGTTACTCTTACTTTACCTACCTTATACACTATACATACTATACACTACTCTTACTTTTGCTACTTAAGTGCTTATACTATAAGTAGCTAGCTGTTAGAGCCTATTTAACACTAATTAGTAGTTAATTTAATTAACTATAAATTAGTAAAAGTAATAATAAAGTACTTACACCTTATAAAGTACTTTATTTTATTACTTATTTCTTAAGAAAAGTAACAGTAGAGTACTTACACTTTATAAGGTACTTTATTTAGTTACTTATTCTTTAGAATAGTAAATTAATCTTTTACATTATATAGTAAGCTCTGCTACTGTATAAAGTAAAAAGAAGATAGTGTAAGACACACACTAAAGCTACTAAAGCTGCACAACCTAGTAGCTAGACAATAGCACATTAATTCTTTACATTATATAGTAAGCTCTGCTACTGTATAAAGTAAGAAGGAGATAGTGTAAGGCGCACACTAAAGCTATTAAAGCTGCACAACCTAGCAGCTAGATAACAGCAGTACCTACGTAATCTACTAGAAAAGTAATTAACTATACTATTATAATAAAATTTTATTAGCAACTAATAACTCTATATAATAATAAAAAGAATAAAAAATAATTTCTATTATATAAATAACTTATAAAGGACATAAAGATATTAGAGGTAACACTATAAAATAAGACTAGCCTAGAGTACTAGAATAACAAGATTAACATGTTAGAGGCTTTAATAAGCCTATAAACTTAATTATATATAAGTTATATAATTACTAATTTATGTATAATAACTTAAAAAAGTGCTACTTTTCTAAGTGTGTATATAAAAGATTTTAAAAAATAGACACTATAAGACTTCTTAGCACTTAGCTGCATGTTTAAAAGAGAGCTTATATAAGTGCTAGAGAATAAAGGAATTACACTATAGCTAAGCACTAAAAGTACCTAAGCCTAGAAGCTGTATAATATAGCATAAAGAAAAGTAATTACACTAAAAAGGCTTTATACATAACTTTTATTACTATATAAGGCTCTACATAGAAGCAGACTAAACATAATGCTGCTATTAACACTAAATATACTAGTATTACCTGCTTCTACACCTTAGCTAGCACTACACTAATTACTGTATAAACAATACATGCTACCCTACCTAACGCCTGCTCCACACCCTTAATCGTACACACCACCGCCTGCAGTAGTGTATGCACCACTAATACTACCTGCACAATTTATACTACATTATAACCTATATAAACTTCTACTCTAGAGGGAAACTACTAAAGAAAAACTTCTAGTAAATAAGATTATATAATTCTAAAAAGCATAAAAAAAATAATAACTATATAAGTTAACTATATAACATTTTTATAAATAAAATAAAAATTTTTATTAATTTATGTTAATAGCTAGATATCTAGAAAACTTAGTACATAGACATCTTTTTAGATATTTTAAAAGGTTAGGTAAATATGTCCTATATATATAACATAGGCCTTAGACATAACTAGAAGCATTTATATAACACCTTAAGTAGTTACTTTAACACTAATATAAACTATAGCTAGTACTAGACAGACTAAATAATAATAACCTTTATATAATACTAATAAAAAAACTCTAATAAAAGTTTACATAAAGTCCTTAAAACAATAATTAATAAGCTTATACTTATATAAAGGGCACTAAAAATAGAATTCTAAAGAGATGTTTTACTACACACTACTATTATATAAGCCTGTTAAGAATAACTAGAACTAAAATATACTATATTTACTATTAAGCTCTTATGTAAAGCCTTATTTAGTAACTTATAAGCATTACTCTAAGTTACTATAAACTAAAAGGTAAACTAATACCTTTAAAAACTGCCTAATGCATACTACATAGACTACTAATATAACTTTGCATAATAAAAGTTTACATAATAAGAAGAAAGCTTCCCTCTGTGTAAAAAAGAATAATATAAAAGATTTTTATTTAAGTTTAGGCTATAATCTAAAGACAACTGCACATAAATAAAAAAGTGCTTTATCTGCTATAAAAAAAAATGTTAGTTATTAAACTACCTTTATAATAACTATATATAAGCAAAGAACTAGTATGTTGCCTTATATAAAAATTTTTATAATAAAACTTTATTATATAAAGCTATTACTTTATATATTTAAGACTTTAAAAGTTACTCTAAAAAAAAAATAATTTATATAGTGTAAAAAAAATAAAATAAGAAAGTAAAAATACTAAAAAAGCTGTTAACTACTTTACCTCTGCTGCCTATTTATACTATGCAATAGAAAAGAACATCTATAGCATTAAACCTAAGAAATATGCTAAGTAGTTTATCTTTAATAACTAATACTATACAGTATACTAAGGCAAACTATAAAACATAGGCGTAGTAAAGATCTCTACTATTAGTAAGTCTTAACTTAAGGTGTATATATAAAAGAACTTATATATAAAAATTAATTAAATACTTAGCTAAATAGATATTAGCTTTAGAAGCTAGACACTAAAAAAATTAATTAGTACTGTATAAATCTAGAACTTAATTAGTCTAGTTATATACTACATCTTAGAGACTTTAACACTATTTCTACTATTACTAGCAAATGCTAACTAACTTAGAGCATACTTTAACAACATTTTAAATATTATTATACATAAAGACAAAACTACTATTTTTATTATATAAAAATAAAAACACTTTTTTTTTAATATTAGTAAGGAAAAATTTATGTCTTTTTTTACTAAATTAGAACTTTACTACCTCTACTACTAATTTAGACACCCCTGCATAAAGAGACTTTAGAAGATGCTAACTAGCGCTAGCTATAACATTAATGCTGTAGTACTAGAAGAGATTAAGAAGTTTTACTACTTTTATTAATTATATAACTAGGCCTTATAAAGATTTAAGTTTATAATTAAGAATAACACTTACTTTAACTATAAAGTTATTATTAATGTTATATAAATTAATAATAAGAATGTCTTATATATTATTAATATAGACATATTATTTTAGGCTGCTATATTTTTAAAATCTATGTCTACATAAGATACCTAGGATGCACTGTGTAAATGCTAGATTAACACTTATTAAGAACCTCTAGACTATATTATGTATAACTTTAGTATAAACTTTACTTTAGAGGATTTTTAAGCTTATGTAAAAATTATAAAAGCTACATGTAAGTAAATGCCTATAAAAGCACATTAGGTAGTTAGAAAAGTTAAGCGCACGCATACACTTCTCTAATAAGTGTTTAATATTCTAAAGACTAAGCTAGGTAACTGTATAAATAATAAAGCTATCTTACAGATAGCAGTTAAGGCTCTAAATAACATAGCTAGCCTATACAGTCTAGTACCTACACTGCTAGTCTTTAAAGCATACTTAAGAATTAACCTAGACTTTTTACTATTACTAAACATTATTACATAAGCAAGTGCTATATAAAAGGTAATAAAGATACTTTAAAAGGACTATGTAAAAGTAAACATTAATTATATAATTAACACTTATAATAGCCTTATAATATATAAAGTTCTTAACCTCCCCCTTAGCTTAAAGATTATAGCATAAAAAGAAAAAAAAGGCTAGATTAGCCTATATAAGATTAAGAGCATTAAAGGAAGAAACATTATTATTAAAAAAAATAGCCTACTAAAGCTTTAATATACACAGGTTAAACTATACTATAAAAAAAAAAGATAACTTACTTATAATAAATAACTTAGATAAACTAATCCTTATATAAAAAGATTTTTTAAAAAAAAGAAAAAAAAAATAGCTTTATAAAAATATTATAAAGGCAGAACTAAAGCCTACTACAGACTAAGCCCCTTAGAATAGCAATGCTGCACTAGTGCAAAGGGAAGATATAGATACTAGAAGAAGTAAAAGGTAAAAGAAACTTACATAAAGTCTAGACTAGGTATTTCTAACCTAAAAAAAAAAATAATTAGGCCTTATTTATTAAGCTTTATATAAATAGTGTAATTACTATACTTAAAAAACTATTTAAGAAATTAGACTATATAAAGATAAATACTTTAATTACTAATAGCACTTTTAAAGTTATAGCATATAACTTAATAAGGCATAAAAGTTAGATTTTTAACTTTTACTTTATATAAAAAGTAAAAAGTAAAATAACTTAACTATATAAGAAATCCTACTTAGTGTTTACTAGCTACTTAAATAAAGAAAAAAAAGAAATTCTTACTTAGTTACTAACTATTTAAAAAATAAGCTAGAGACTACTTTTAGCTATAAAAGTAAGCTTAAGAGCTATATATAAAATGTATTTTAAACTGCATAATATTATATAAGCATATATTTAATTAATAAATAAGCTTATGCGCACACTATACATAAAGCTACTAAAAAAGATGCGCTAGAGCTTTCTACTAAATATAATACTCTAGGTTGTATAACTCTTGTATAGAGCTACTAAATTAAAACTGTATTAGTTTAAAACATACTATAACTACTATAAAAAAAAGCTATATATGTATATTTTTTTATATAACTTTTACTTTTTAATTACTAATAAAGAAAAGCACACTTTTAGTATTACTAGCTTATAAATAAATAACACTTTAAGCATTATAATAAAAAATTTTATATAAAGAGAAAAAAAAAAACTATAAAAAGTAAAGTTTTATATAAAAAGTAAAACTATTCTAGTAAAAAAGCAGCTTATTAAGTTTAATAGTAAAAAGATTAAACTTACATATAATATAGTAGTTTTTACTTAAAAAAGATAAGTAAGCTACTTTTATATAATTAACCTAGAAAATAAAGATGCTGCATAATAATATATTAAGTAATATATAAAAGGGGTATACATTATATTTATATGTTAACTAAAGGCAGCATTTAACCTCTTTATTACTACATAAACTATAGACCTTTTATATAATAACATTAACACACTTAACATATAAATTTAATAGTAGATAGATAATAGTAAACATAGTCTTACCTTTTTACTATTATAGCTTAATTATGTAAAGCTGTTTATCTTTATAAATAGATTATTTACTAATAATAAAGACCTTAGCTTATAGCTAGAATTCTTAATTATATTAAGTAATAAAAACTGTATAAAGTAAAGTAACTACTTTAAAATACTAGGTAACATTATATACTAAAATTTTACTAAGTGTAAAAGAGTAACTAGAAGTGTTCTTACTAGTAAACTATATAAAATAGTTAAAAAGTTTAATAATGTAATTACACTTAGTATAACTTTATAGTAAATTATATAAATACTTAAACTACTACTAATCTTAGTAGTAATCTGCATAAATTAAAGGTTTTTATATAATTACTTTATTAAGCTAGGCACTACTAGTAAAAAGTAACTTATAATTAACATTATATTACTCTATAAATTATATAAAAAGAAAAAAATTACTAAAATAAAGTAAATTAATAGTAAAAATAACTTAGTAGATATATATATAAAAAAAACACTAAACTAGGCTTTTTAATTACTAGTCCTAACTAACTACCTCTCTGTCTAGATAGAAGCATCTGTGGACTAGCTAGATCCTGTGCGCAAAGATGCCTTAGACTAACTAGACTAATAACGCCTTTATATAAGGCTTATTTCTTTTTGTTTTATTTTTTTTTATATTGTACATAATTATCTTTCTTATTATAAGAATCTGTTACTGCTAGCACTATATAAAAAGAGAAAAGAGCTAGAGGATTATACAGCAAAGCTTAGAAAGCAAAGAATAAAGAAAAAAAAAGCTATTTATATAGTATAACTAGCTTATTCTAACACACAGCATTACTAAGGTAAGTCCTAATAAATAAAGTAGAGTAAAGGTAAAACATAATTAGATAGACTTACACAGATAGAAGAGAGGTAACATGTATAAAAGGTAACTTTTTAGATAAAAAGAAAAGTTGCTAGTGTCTATACACAGCAGCAGCGTTGCAGCCTAGATATAAGCAATTGCGCACAAGCAGGATCACGTATTTATGTTACATAATGCTTATGTGTGAACCTCTGTGCGTAAACATCTAGATATCCCCCTTTTCCTCTGTACAGAGGAAAGAAAAGAGTAATAGAACTAGAAATATGTTACCCTTACCTTACCTACCTTGTACGCTGTGCACACTGTACACTACTCTTACTCTTGCTACTTAAGTGCTTATACTATAAGCAGCTAGCTGTTGGAGCCTATTTAACATAAATATTTAAAAGAAAAAAAAATAGTTTTTTCTTTAAAATTAAACTCTTAGCACTTTAGTAAAAGAACTCTTCTAATAGTTTTAAAAATGTAAGTGCTAGAAATGCAGCTTATGCTATAACTATTTAAGCTACTGTATAGTCTTACTTTATTAAATAAATATTAGTAATAACTACTTTATATTTAACATAATATAATACATAGCTAAAGTTAAATATAACATTATAAATAAAAAAAAAGTAATAACGTACCTAACAGGTTAGCCGGCCACACAGGTTGGCCGGCCACTTTTGCTAAGCCCCCACTAAACTCTACCTATCTATATAATGCCTTAACAACAACACTAGATTAAATCTTCTAAAGAACATTAGATACAGCTTACTCTTTAGGCTTTTAAATATGACTTAAAACTCTTCTTACAACGCGCTATAGCTATCTATAATGTCTTTTACACAACACTAAGCAATTAACGCGCTAGACAGCCTTTATAAGCAGAATGCTAGCCTAAATTAAGGAATCTAACTAAGCTTAAAAAAAGGTAGTTGTTAAGTATATACTTAAGCTTATTACGCGCAGATTTCCCCCTAGGCTTATAGCTATAGCTAATATAGCTAATTCCTTGCCTACAGAGCGTAATCTAGGCTAGGTTAGCTTAAACTAGACTAGTATGTAGGTTAAGCACTGCCCTAAGTTTATAATAAAGTTTAATTATAAGTATAATTATAAAAGAGCGCTTTATAAGAATCTAGAGGTTATCTAGAGCTAGTTTTACCTAGTAGCTAACATAAAAGCTAAGTACAGTATTTAAAATAAAGACAGGTATAACTTTAACAAGTTAAGCTTTATAATAGGCTAGATATTAACTAGAGCAGTTATTACAGCTTTAGAGAAATAAAGACAGCTAAAAGTAATATAGTAAGGTAATAAAAAGTAGACTATAGTTATCTAGGGCATTAATGTAATAAAGTAGGCTATAAAATTACAGAGCTTTAAGCAGTAAATAAGGCTGCTACGTAACATAGATTGCATAAAAAGAAGCAGATTTAAGTAAAAAAGACCTTAATAGTTAAGAATAAGGCTTGTCTAACTACTCTAAAGGAGTTTAGAGCGCGTAGTAATAGGAAGAAGCTAAAGACGCAGGTGCGCGCTAAAGAAAGTAAGCTAAGTTAAAGGTAATGCAGGCAGTGTAATTAGACTAGGCATAACTTGCGTATGTGTAAGCAAGTAGCAGAAGTAGACTCTAAATAATATCTTATGTTGTATTACTTTATATAGGGCTAAAGTAGGCTGTTTTGCAAGAGAATAGGGTGGTTTTAGTGGGGGCTTAGCAAAAGTGGCCGGCCAACCTGTTAGGTACGTTAGTAATTTTTTATTAAAATTAAAAATTAGAAACTAGAAAAACTAGGTAAACCTACTAAGTTTAAAGTACTAGAACTAGTACCTAGAAAACCTAAGATGCTACTCTTAAGCCTAGCAATCTCTAGAAAAGCTTTAGTAATGTAATAGAACTATAAACAGTGCGTTCTCTGCAGAAGTAATGCCTATAGCACTAATAATTACTAGTAGAAAGGGCACCCTGTATAGTTAGTATAAACATAAGAATACTTATAGTAGACTTAAGAAAGTCCTCTTAACATGTTACATAGACCTAATAATTGTCTATACTTCTAGTACTAATATACACAGTGTTACTGTGTAAAACATTAGAACAATAAACACTAGACAGGCTAGTAGCCTACATAAGAAAAGAACTATAATAGTTGCCTATAGTAAGAAACAGCCTTAGCCTATAAAACTATAAACTGTTACACTTGTTAGACAGCCTCTCTTTATAAAAAAAATATAAGTAAAGTGTACTAAATAAAACAACTATAAATTCTACTACTTTTAGTAAAAAGTAGTAAAAAAAGAAGACTACTTAATATTACATTACTTAGTTAAAGATTATAAATGTAAAGTAGCTAACTACTATAACTAAAAGCATTAAATTTATAAGAAAAAAAAGAATAAGTTTAATAATAACTTATAAGACATTAACTTTTACTCTCTTTTAAATAAAGAAGTTTAACATAATATATTAGCAATAGTTGCAGTAGGATAAGGGGTAGGACACAGCCTAACAACTACCTTTACATATAAAGGATAGCCTAGACTAGCCCTTGTAGACAGCAGATGCACCTTTACTATAATAAATAAAGATTAAGTAGATAAATAGAGCATACTATTTTACAGAAAAAAAAACTTATTTAAGGTAACCTTTACTAACACATTATTAATTAAGTATAGTAAAAAATAAATTAACCTAAAAACTTATAAAAAAAACTTTAAAACTTTAAATATAAAAAACTAAAGGTTTATAAACATACTTTTACTAAAAAGTAAGTATAACATAATTCTAGGCTATAACTAGCTTAGAACACATAACTTTGCAATTAACTAGAGAACTATAACTATAAAAACTTCTAATAACTATGCACACATAACCTAGTTAGCATGCTATAATAATTAATGCCTAGTTTATAAGTAAGTAAAACAGAGTAGTAGTTACTACCTTAAGAAAAGAAAACTTTAAAGATTCCCTTATTAAAAGCCTAAAGCCTAAGTAGTAAGAATAATAAAAAAAAAACTTAAAAAAGTCTTTTATAAAAAAATTAAGACTAATAAGAATATAAAATAAATTAGTGTTTTCTAAATCTAAAATAAAGGCAGCATTCTCCTTAAATATAAAGATTATAAGAATATGTTTAAGACACTAGAAGATTTAAAAGAACTACTACTACACTAGCTTTAAAATTACACTATTAACTTAATAAAAAATTATAACTTAAAGACTTATAAGCTTTGCCCTTTAACAAGAACACAAAAAAAAGCCTTATAAAAATATATTAATAAAATGCTAGCATAAAGCTATATCTAAGAAAGCTACAGCCTTATAGCTTTAGCTATAGTCTTTACTAAAAAGAAAAGAGAAAAAATCTAAGTTTATTAGAACTATAAAACCTTAAATAATAACATAATTTAAGACTAGTTTTCTTTACTAATTATATAAAATATTATAAACTAACTAAAAAGAACTTAGTACTTTATAAAGTTTAATATACAAAATAAATTTAACAAAATAAAGATAAAAGAAAAAGATAAGTAGCTTACAGCATTTAGAACTTTATAAAAACTTTTTAAATTACTAGTAATGCTGTTTAGCTTAATAAACACTCTAGTAACATTCTAGTAGATTATTAATATAGCTCTTAATTTATATTTTAATGTCTTTACTCTAGTATATCTAGATAATGTCCTTATCTACTTAAAAAACACACTAAAAGACTATATATAGAAAGTATAAAAAGTCTTAGAATAGCTAAAAAAGTACAGACTTTACTTATAGCTTTTTAAATATAAATTCTATGTTACTAAAATAAAATATTTAAGATTTATAATTAATAGTAAAAAAATAAAAATTAACTTAGCTAAAGTATAAAAAGTACTTAAGTAGCTAAAACTTATAATAGTTAAAAAAGTTAAGGGATTTCTTAGACTATTAAGATATATTAGATAAATAATTAAAAACTATTTAAAAATTACTATACCTGTTAGATTAAAGCACTGTTTCTAGGCTTCCTAAGATGAATGATGGGTTTAGATATAATGTATAGGATGATTAATTAATTGTGTTAATTGTGTTTATTTATTAATCCTTTTTCTGCTCTACTTGTGTTGCTCGGCTTTTTGTTTTGCCGATCCAAGTCCCTCGCGCACTTGCCCTATGCGCGACTAGCTTGCAAAATGCTGCAATTTTCTGCAATTTGCTGCAAACTGCTGCAACATGCTGCAAAATGCTGCAATTTGCAGCAACATACTGTTCAAGCTTATTGCTTGTACTATGTAGCAGCTTTTGTCAAGCGTTCCTCCTGTCTTGACAGTAGGTGCGCAAATCTGACACACCCCCTTAGCTTAGACATGCTTCAAGCTGGTTCCTGATTGCGCAACCTTAGTATGCTTCTAGGGCTTCCATTCTTGCTTTAATCTCTTCTATATCCGCTTCCTGACTAACTATCCTCTCTCTGACGTTAACTAGCTAAATTTGCTGAAGAAAGCTTAGCCATTTGCTAACTAAAAGCGCTTTAGTAAGTCTGTCTGCAAGCATCTTACTAGAGGGGACATAGACAACCTTAATTGTTTGTTAAGAGACTTCCTGTTAGAGCTAGTAGTTATAGATGTTAACATGTTAGAGCTTAGTTTAAAGTTAAGATATCTTTTTATTTACTAGTTAGATTATCTGCTTGTTGTTGCACTAAATTATAATAGTTAAATTAAGCAGCTTAACTTATAGTTTATTAAGAAGCATTTTTATAAACATAGCTTTCTTAGTAACTTAGAACAGTGTAAGTAATTCTGCTTTTATTATTAACATTATAACTATATCTTATTTATTTACTTACTATGCAATCTATCTGCTAAATAGTTAAATAATATAGCCCTAAAAGCTCTTTTTATCTAGTGTATTATCTACAAATAACATATTACTTACTACTATAAGGTAGTCTTCTCCTCCTAATTAGAGTGCGTACGTCTGTGTCGCATGTAGGTACAGGATAACTCAATCAGCTGCATCCTGATGGTTAGATGCGGGATTTGTAAGAAACTGTGTGAGGCGTGATGTAGCAAAGGCAATGTCTAGTCTTATAGTAACTGCTGTAAAGAGCAGAGATCTAATCTTCTACTAATATTAATTTACTTTTAATAGGGTTGCAAAACTAGATTGCAGCATAAGTTTAATCCTACTTATAGGTGTAGTGTGCTGCAGGTTCTTTCTGTTAGCTAGCCTAGCTATCTTATTAATATATAAAGCCTATAATAGCTAAATTATTTATTACTATTAATCTCTAATAATCTTAACTTTTAAGAACTATTATAGGTCCTTACCTTTTATTAGGGTATACTTCTCTTATAACTAGTCTACTACACGCTGTGCATCTGCTTTAAAGCCTTTCCTGTACGCAACAATAAGGTTGTCTATGTAAAAGAAGATAAATATTCTAGCTTTAGTTATGCAGTAGAGTTTATATAAAATAGCTAAGAACCTAAGGCCTTTAAAAGTTATTATAAAATAGTGTTGCTAAAGTAGAGAAGAAATTTATAAGCTATATAGTGCTTTTTAAAGCTTTAGTATTATACCTAGTTTCTAATAGCCTCTTAGCATTTGCATGCAGATATTATAGTTAATTACTGCATGTATAAACATGTTAGTTACATTATATTATTTAAGCTCTAAGTTAAAGCGTGTAGATATTACTATTAGCATTTAAAATAAGCGTTCTACTAGAGTAGCAGTATAGGTGTCTTATGTAGTAATGTTTTTTTATTAATTACTATAGACTACTAGTTGCGCCTTACATCTTTGCAATCTATAGTGCTTGTCTAGCTTGTAGGTGTACACCTACATATAATCTAGGATCTGCTCTCTAGCTGCCTTAAGTAGCTTTATCTAGACCTTTATTTAGGATTTTATTATCTAATAACTGTCTAGGTGCGTTCTTTCTACTGCTTTAAACATCTTATGTAAAGAGTGCTTCTTTAGTTACTTTTAAGTTAATAGTAGAAGTAGTAGCTAGCTTTTATAAGGTGTTTTTTTTTAAATAGTATTTTTATTAATGCTACTTTATCTAGTGTCTTACTACTATGCTTTTTTACACTTTTAAATTTTATGCTAGCTATAAAGGCTATAGCCTATAGTATAGTCTTTAATAACTTTATTTAGCTTAGCTTTAGTGCTGCTCTAGCTATTAACTGCATAAGTAATGCTGCAGGTAGCAGAGTATTTAGAGGAGATAGATAGTTATCTTTAATCTTTTTTTCTTAATAGTAGCCTAGTAGGTCTACTTTATTAAAATTTAATGTATTATTTATAGTGTTATTTTTATAGAATAACTCTATCTTTAGCTAATAACTAGGTGTTAGAAGCTTAATTATTCTAATGTATATAGTAATTTTCTTTATAGTGTTATGTATAAGGTTATCTATTAGGTCTTTAGGCTTACTACTAAAGATTAAGTGTTTATTAAAGATAACATTATGTGTATAAATTACTTTTACTAGTAGTAGTATCTATTTATAGTAGATGTTTAATAATTAGTACCTAACTAGATATCTAATCTACACCTTTAGGTCTAGCCTCTGTAGCTTAGATTTATTCTAATGTGTGTTATTAATTATTATAAATGCTTTACAGCTATAAGCTTTTAAATATGTAAAGCTTAGCTTTTAAATTAATATAATAACTTTATTATTTAAAGCTACTTATGTAAAGAAGATCTTATATAGTGTCTTCTAGTTATTAGCATAGTTTAGCGTCTAATTATATAGGTATACGCTGGCTCTAGTGATGTATGGCTATACATCCTATAGTAGGTTAGCATCTAGTTGCATAGCCTATAACTTCTCCTTGTTTACACCCTCTAAGCGTTTAGCTCCTCTGTTCTAGGCTTGTGTATCTAGTGCTAAAGGCTTAATAGTTATTTTATGTAATACTAGCTAGCGTTCTACCTCTAGTTTTACTATTGTAATCTTGTTATTAGCTTTAATAACTTTTATAGTAATGTTATAATAGTTCTTTAAAAAAAAGATAAAGATTATAAGAGCTTTAATAATTAATTTAGTAAGCTTATTATCTTTAAAGTAAAAGTCCTACTAAAGGCTAAAATACTTATTAGTAATTAGCATTTAACTCTGCTCTTTTATAATGCTTTATGCTTTATATGCATAGAAATTAATTAATAGTCTTTTACTAAGTCTGCTATTGCTAATTTATAGTATACAGCTAATTTATTATTAACGTACCTAACGGGTTGGCCGGCCACTTTTGCCAAGCCCCCACTAAAACCACCCTATTCTCTCGCAAAACAGCCCACTTTAGCCCTGTATAGAGTAATATAATATAAGATATTATTTAGAGTCTACTTCTGCTACTTACTTATACGTACGCAAGTTATGCCTAGTCTAATTGCACTGCCTGCATTACCTTTAACTTAGCTTACCTTCTTTAGCGCGCACCTGCGTCTTTAGCTTCTTCCTATTACTACGCACTCTAAACTTCTTTAAAGCAGTTAGACAAGCTCTATCCTTAACTATTAAAGTCTCTTTTGCCTAAATCTGCTTCCTTTTATGTAATTTATGTTGCGTAGTAGCCTTATTTACTACTTAAAGCTCTGTAATCTTATAGCTTACCTTGTTATGTTAATACCTTAAATAACTATTATCTACTTTTTATTACTTTACTATATTGCCTTTAGCTGTCTTTATCTCTTTAAAGCTGTAACAACTGCTCTAGTTAATATCTAGCCTATTATAAAGTCTAACTTGTTAAAGTTATACCTGTCTTTATTCTAGATACTATACTTAGCTTTTATGTTAGCTACTAGGTAAAACTAGCCCTAGATAACCTCTAGATCTTTATAAAGCGCTCTTTTATAATTATACTTATAATTAAACTTTATTATAATTATACTTATAATTAAACTTTATTATAAACTTAGGGCAGTGCTTAACCTACATACTAGTCTAGTTTAAGCTAACCTGGCCTAGATTACGCTCTATAGGTAAAGAATTAGCTATATTAGCTATAGCTGTAAGCCTAGAGGAAAATCTGCGTGTACTAAGCTTAAGTATGTACTTAACAACTACTTCTTTTTTAAGCTTAGTTAGATTCCTTAATTTAAGCTAGCATTCTGCTTATAAAGGCTGTCTAGCGCGTTAATTGCTTAGTGTTGTGTAAGAGACATTATAGATAGCTGCAGCGCGTTGCAAGAAAAGTTTTAAGTCTTATTTAAAAGCCTAAAGAGCAAGCTATATCTAACGTTCTTTAGAAGATTTAATCTAGTGTTGTTGTTAAGGCATTATGTAGATAGGTAGAGTTTAGTGGGGGCTTGGCAAAAGTGGCTGGCCAACCCGTGTGGCCGGCCAACCTGTTAGGTACGTTATATCTTAGCTCTACTATATAAGTTACATTAGACTGTTGTAATTTCTTTAATTTACACCCTTTTAGCTTACTATATAAGGTGTTAAAGTGTAGCTAGTCTAGAGTGTCCTAGACGCTTATGCTATAGCTTTACTAATGCCTTTTATAAACTATGTTTAGTTCTTGTGTTAATTATATGTGTATAATATAAGCTCTCTTATAGTAGATAGTACTCTAACACTTATTAGCTATAGATCTTTATAAGATCTCTAATTATTATCCTATCTAAGGCCTTTAAAGCAGTTAGCTCTACTTATGTGTCCTACTAGATTCCTTTCTGTTGCAGTAGGTAGAATAAGACTAGGTTGCATAGCAGGTCTAGGCACAGTGCAGCGTTATGTAGTACAAGACTGTATGCTTAACTATATGTTCTATGCTTACTCTTTAGGCTTAGTGTAATTAATTTATAGCCTTAAATCTATATATAAAAGTTTTTAGACTAAATAAAGTCTTCTAGTGTTAGTAAATAATAGTTATAGATCTAATTAAGATTATTTATAATATAGCATATTAAGCCTAAGTTAAGGATAAATAATTCTTTTAGTAGATATCTATTCTAGTTTAAATTAACTATAGCTAGCAATGCAGCTGCCTTAACTCTTAATACTTTTTAGCTTTTAAGTTAGTCTTCTTATATCTCTAGCATAGGTGTATGTAAACTTTTTAGAATTAGTATTTTTAAATTATGTCTACGCTGCCCTCTTAGTAGGCCTTAAAATTCTAAGTTATGCTTACGCTTTAATGCTATAAGCTCTTTAACTCTTTTATTTAGCATCTACTAGTCTAGTGCTCTGTCTAGATAAACATAGAAGCAGTTCTTTAGTGCATAGATGTGTCTACATGTAGAACATTTAGTGCTTTTTATTTTAGTAGGTTTCTAGCTTAAAAATAACTTTTTATTATTTTTTTAATAATATTAATGTTAAGGTTTACTCTATTTTCTTAATATTACAACTTTTGCACTACAGGCGTTCTTATTTATGCCCTAAGTAGTTTTCTTACTTTTAGTAAAGTATAACAAGTTATCTGTTATAAAGGCAGCTTTATGCTTTCTTATATGTATTAGATAATTTAATATTATATGTTTTTAAAAGCGCTTTATTATTTCTTTTTAATTTATGTCTAGTGTAAACTATCTGCTTTCTTAAAAAGTTGTAGACTAATAAGAGGCAACTTTATTTATAGTAGTTAGAAAGTCCTTTGTAATAGCATTAAACTGCGTTATTTCTAGAACATTTTGTGTCTCTGCTTCTGTGGCAGCGTAATTATACTCTGCTAGCTACAGGTTCTATATGCTTGCGTTTCTTAGCAGCTTTAGGGATGTATTATATTAGTTGCGCACATGTTCTTGTTTAAATTAGTTATTAACGCCTACTGTAGCTTTAAGGTTTATAATCTACTGTCTAAGTAGTTAATCTAGAGAACAGCCTGTACACTGCAGATGTAGGCTAACTGTTAACTAGATAAAGATAATAATCTATTAAAGGCTTAATTACTCTTTTTTATAATTATGTCTGTTACTCTTATACTTGTTAGCCTTAATCTTGTAGTATTTAATAGCTTCTTTAAAGGCTCTAACACTGCTTGTTAATAGCTTGTTTATGTGCGTAGGCGTTTTGATGTTGGAGGCTGGTGAAAACTTAGCTATTAGTGGCATCTCTAGAGCTCTTGGTTTGGAGATTATTTGGATGGTCAACTTAGGATCCACTTGCGGCCAGATGCTGTGCGCTACACATCTCGATTGCAGCTGCATCATCCAGGCTCTGTAGTCGGTGTGGTCTCGAAGGACGACTGTCGCGTCTCGAGGAGGCTGGGTGGCCATTTTGTATTAATGGAGGCACTGAGACTCTTAATTGTTAGATTAAAGCACTATTTCTAGGCTTCCTAAGATAAATAATAGGTTTAGATATAATGTATAGGATAATTAATTAATTGTGTTAATTATGTTTATTTATTAATCCTTTTTCTGCTCTACTTGTGTTGCTTAGCTTTTTGTTTTACTAATCTAAGTCCCTTGCGCACTTGCCCTATGCGCAACTAGCTTGCAAAATGCTGCAATTTTCTGCAATTTGCTGCAAACTGCTGCAACATGCTGCAAAATGCTGCAATTTGCAGCAACATACTGTTCGAGCTTATTGCTCGTACTATGTAGCAGCTTTCGTCAAGCGTTCCTCCTGTCTTGACAGTAGGTGCGCAAATCTGACAATACCTCTAATAAATGCTACTACTAAGAAGTAAGTAATAACAAAATTTGTCTAGACCCTATAAATAAATAAAGCATTTATAGTGTTAAAACAGGCTATAATAGCTAAACTAGTGCTAAGGATGTATAACTTACAGTTAGATATAAAGATCCACACAGATGCATTCTTAGAAGCTAGTAGAGCTGCGTTTTACTAGAAACAAGAAGACAGAAAATAGCACCTAGTAGCGTACTATTCTGCTAAGTTCTTAGGACCTAAAGCAGGTTACAGCATACCTAATAAAAAGCTAAAAGTAATATTAAATGCTGTAAGAGTATAGGCTATAAAACTACATAGAATAGTAAAACCTTTTTATATTATAACTAACTATGTAAATTTAGTTATGTTTCTAATAGTAAAAAAACTCTTACTAATGCATATAAAATAAGTAATAGAGCTTACATAGTTTAACTGCATTATTAAGCACGTTCTAGAAGCATAAAACTAGTAGGCTAACGCCCTTAGCTAAAGACTAGACTACTTTAATAAAAAAAAAAAAAACTAAAAAGTTTACTTTTTTTTAAAGAAACTAATAAAGAATAGATTTATAATAAGCTTTAACTTATAAAGAAACTCTGCATACTTATAGCTGTTAAGTAAAGATAGAAAAACTTAATTTAAAAATACTATAAATCCTTAATGTTTAGGCACCTAGAAATAGGCACTCTTTAAAAAAAACTAAAAGCTGCTATACTTTAATAAATACTAAAAGTAAAGCAACTATGCACTAAAGTGCTTAGAAAATATAATACTTATAATAAAAATAATTTATAAAGACATAAAACTTATAAATACTTTTACTTAATTAAGGCACTAAAGCTACTATAGATAATAATTATAATAAACTTTATTATAAAATTACCCCTATCTAAAGAACTAGGAATAGAAAAGATGTGTAATATAATTATAGTAGTACTTAATAAAACTACTAAATATCTGCACACTTAGCCCTTAAAAAAAAATAATAGCTAAAAAATGTATTTATAAATTAAAATAAAATGTAATATTAGTATATAAATGCCTTAAGATTATTATCTTTAACTAAGATAAGCTATTTACTAGTAGATTCTAGAAAGCAGTAATAAAGCACTTAGGTATAACACATAAGCTGTTAACAGCTTACTACCTGTAAACAGACAGCTAGACTAAGAGAGTAAATGCAGAAGTAGAAAGATACTTAAGAAAGTACATTTTCTATACTTAGTATAACTAAGTAGAATAGCTTCTAATAGCATAGCTAGCTATTAACAATGTAAAGTTAGCTATAATAAAAAAGATACTATATAAAGCTAATTTTAGATATAACTTTTACTTTATACTATAAAGAAACTAACCTACAGACCTATAGAAATTAATAGACTAGCTAATAAATTTATAATATATATATAAAAAGTTAGTAATAGAAGCTAGAACTAGTAAAGAAATAATAGAAAAATACATAAATAAATTATAATAACTAAAACTAAAGATTTATCTAGAGGACTATGTATATCTTAATACTAAGAACTTTAAGATACCTAGACCTTCTAGGAAGCTAGTAAAAAAAAAAAAAAACTATATAAAGTTCTATAAACTTAATAAGATAATTATAAACTTAAGCTTCCTTTACATATAAAGATACACCTATAACGTACTTCATAGGCGAGTTGCTCACACACCTAAGTTGCTTACTTTTGCTAAGACCCTACTACACTACCTTTCCTACACTAATGTATTTCTAATAACACTACTTAAATGTGTTAAAAAAATGTTAGATGCAGCTTACACTTTAGGCTTTTAAATAAAACGCAATACTTTCTAACTAACGCACTGCAGCTATCTACAGAGTCCTTTAAAAGATAATAAGCAACTAACGTGCTAGACAACCTTTTTAAGCTAATTATACAGCTAACTTATAGAAGCTAGATAATAACAAAAAGCAGGTAATTATTTAGCACATACTTAAGCTAGATGTGCAAGGATTTCCCCCCTAGCTAGCAGCTATGGCTAATATAGCTAATTCTTTACGCGCTAAGCATAAACTAGCCTAATATGTTTGTTAAGTGTTACCTAAAGCTTAAAGTAAAGTTTAAGTGTAAGTATAACTATAAAAAAGCTTTTTATAAAAATCCTATAGTAATTTAAAGCTAGTTTAACCTTATAAAGAATATTAAAGCTAAGTATAGCATCTAGAATAACAACACGTACAACTTTAATAAAATAGGGTTTATAATAGGCTAGATATCTACTAGAGCAGTTGTTACAGGTTTAGAGAGATAAGGACAGCTAAAAGCAGTCTAGCTAGGCAACTAGGAGTAGACAACAGCTATCTAGGGCATTAATGCTAAAGGGTAGGCTATTCTGCTTTTTATTATTTTCTAAGGTAGCAACTACTTTTTAAACTAGTATAAAAAGGAAAATCTACTTTAGAATTAGGTTATTATAATTTTTAAGTGTAGCTAGACTACTAATTAGCTTAGTTTAGACTAGTTAAAGCACTTTAACATGCATATAAAAAAGCATACTGTTAGCAGCTACTATCTGCTAGTTATTAACAGCTATAAAAGCTATAACTTACTTTATTTCTAGTAATACTATAAAGATAATAAAATTATTACTATCTACATGCCTTTTTACTTATTACACTTTTTATAGCTACTTAATGTAGGTTGTTTTACTTTTTTAAAGAAAGTATATAAGCGCTAAGCTAAAAACCTTATGCGCAACTAGATTACTTATATTATAAAAATAAAGTTCTTACTATGCTTTAAAGTAGCTTATAATGCTATAATTACTTTTAGTAATATCTAAGGAGGGTTTTAAGGCGCTAGATTAGTTCTTTTTAACCTATAATAAGTTATAATAGGCCTTAATGTAAAGTTGCGCACTCTATTACTACTACTACTTATATATAATAAGCCCTAGTAGTTGTAAACCCTAAGCACTACTTTAGAACTTAGGTTATAATTAATGCTTATAAAGATAAAAATTTAAAAGTATATAAATAGTTTACTAACTTTTATAGTTAAGGTGTTTAAAAAAGTCTTAAAAGGGGTAGTAATAATTACGCATAAGCTAGTGTTAGTGTAATAAGAAATTACTAAGCTTTAAGTAGCTAATAAGGCTGCTATATAATATAAATTACATAAAAAAAAGTAGATTAAGGTAAAAAAAACCTTAATAATTTAAAAAAGCCTACACTTAACAGCTTTAAAGAAGTTTAGAGCGCGCAGTAATAGAAAGAAGGCAAAAAAGCAGGTGTAAGCTAAAGTAAGTAAGCTATTCTAAAGGCGCTGCAGATAGTGCAATTAGACTAGGCATAACGCGCAAATGTGTAAGTAAGAAGCAGAAGTAGTATTTAAATAATATTCTAGGCTGTACTGTACTATATAGTGCTAGAGCGGGTTGTTATAGGCTATAATAGAGTTTGTTAGGGTGGGGTCTTGGCAAAAGTAAGCGACTCGGGTGTGTGAGCGACTCGCCTATGAAGTACGTTAGTTCTACATCTTTAAGTTAAAGATAGCTTCTAAAGAAATTCTTTTATCTACATAAAAATAAAAAGATAAGGAAACAGAATATAAAGTTAAGCATATTATAAGTAATTAAAAAAATAAAAAGAAATTTTTAGTAAAATAAAAAAAGTAGCTTACTAGTAAAAATATATAAAAACTAGCTAAGAATTTATAGAACGCGCAGCTATTAGTATAAAAGTACTTTTAAGCTTATCTAAAAGAAACTAGCTAGGTAATAAGGCACTTATATTAAAAAAAAATAGCTATGTTATTACTAGATAGCAGCAGCTTTTAAAGACAAGTCCTAGCTAATAAGGGCTATAAAAAAAAGTAACTTTTTACTTTAGCTTTAAAAGCTTTTATTTTATTTAAGAAAAAAAGGTTTTTTTTTAAGTACTTTACACATTAAGCCTCTAATAAATTTAGTAATTTTTAGATATAATCCTACTTAAAACGCTCCCTAGCTGTTGCCTCTAAAGTTGCCTAAACTTAATATAACATCTCTTCTTTAAGCTTTTACTTCTAGGCTTTTATAGCTATAGCTTTTTATAGAAGTGTTTTTCTCTTCTTCTTTAACTAATCTTACACAGCATTAGAAATAAAGGTGTTGCACTTATTATACTTTTTTACACACTTAACACACTTGTCTAAGAATAAAGTTAACACATAAAATAACTCTAAAAATTAGTAAGCACTATAAGGCTTTATCTTTATCTAGTAAAAAGAATTAAAATAGTAAATAATATAAAAATAATAGTAAAAATAAGACTAGTAAGCTATTTAGTTTAAAAAAAATAGATGTTAAGGATGCTTTTTAGTAGGTAAACACTTACTTTATAAATAAACTTTTACTAACACAGTTGTGTAAGCAGAGCAGTAAGGACGCTGCTAGAGAGAAGGGGCAGCGTGTTACAGTCTACAGTTAGACTAGTGTAACTCTACTAGCAGTGCTCTACAATCTAGCTAGATTAGAACAGGGCTTGCTTATAAACTAATTAGAGGACACAGACGCAGCACAGCTACCTGTAGTAATAGAAGAATATGTTATTTAATAAGAAAACAGGCTGTAAATCTAGGGAGCTCTAGGGAGCTTATAAAGCTTCTTTTAGTAGGCTTCTATAAACTTTTTCTGCTCCCTTTAGCGTTACTAACATATGTATATAGTTCCCTTATTAAACAACCTTTAGAAGGTGTGTTTAACATTTAGTTTATTCTTTACATAGACTAAGTAGCATTTAGCTTTCTAAAAAGCTATAATACTATTTATATATTTTACACTATATATACCTTTAACTTTATCTAATAAGACTGTTTAACCTAGCCTTTTTACTGCTGCATTAAGGGCAAACTATAATCTAGTTACCCTACTCCCCTCTAATAGCCTATTAGCCTGCACGTAGGACTGTACACCCTACTGGTTGGCCCCTACTACCTGTCCTACTTCCCCCTAGGAATATCATAAGACCTGAGTGCTTCCACGAAGCAAGGATTGTAACACTTACACCTGCTTCTTTGCCTTCTTTCTATTACTGCGCGCTCTAAACTCTTTTAAAGCTGTTAAGTGTAGACTTTTCTAAACTATTAAGGCTATTTCTACTTTAATCCGCTTTCTTTTATATAATTTATGTTATGTAGCTACTTATAGAGACAAGCAAACTTCTTTAGTGTAACTAGTTCTAGTTCTAGTTGCTTTAGAAAACCTTTAATCTAAGCTTAAGTACATATTAGAAGGTCTAAAACTGTTACGACCATTGGTTAGGCTAGAGGAACATGCGAGTCTCCAACCCCACGGAGGAAGGACGGACCGAGGCTGGTGAGGGCACGGCCCGCAGAGGTCACACCACGTGATGCTCTAGAACAGGTATAGCGCATATCTATAGGTTAGGAGAGCAATTGCAGGATTTAGCAAACAATCGCAGTAATTGCGGAAATATTCTGCGATCACTTTTAGAAGTTGCGATTAGTGCAATCACCCAAGGTATATAGTCTTAACTTCCCACCACCTTTAGGGGGTTGTGGTTATTCTTACTGTACAAGGCACAGCCTGTCACGCTCGGCACGCTCAAGCAACAAGCAAGAGGGGAGGTAATTCGACTAGATTAAACTAAGGAGCAGAGGAAGCTGCTTCGCGGTTTGAAGGTCAAACTCTTGCCAAGGCGCTAAGCTCAGGGGTAAGCCAGGGTCGAGGCAGCATGCATGTGACGCGGTCCGAGCCGTCACACAGCCTTAGGTATAGCAAGATATCTAATATCCTTCTTAACTAGAAGCGTGCAGAAGACTTTTTTCTATTTATAAGAGTATAAAATATATTAGTTATCTTGCTACTTTTTTACCTACTTTTTACTACCCTCCTACCTCACCTCTACTCCACAAGGATTGTACGGAGGATTGTATACCCTCCACACGCCATTGTAAGTTGAGTATTACGTGACGTACCTTTTCCCAAACACCCCCTCTCCTCTCTCTCCCTCTATCCCCTCTCCATCCCCTTCAAAGACCAAGTTACCGTCCGAAGGCACCTAGTAATAGGAAAGTCGAGGTAAGATATCCGTAACAGAATCTCCCCAAGCTTGCCTTCAACTTTTAGAACTTCCTTTAATCTCAGGGCTAGGATTATCTAACCCTGTCCTATCCTAAGAAGTAGCAGAAAATTTTAATTTATGTAGAGAGCTTAGAGTTGCAAGTGGGAGGTAATAGAATTCAAAGTTCCTGCGTGTAAGCTTGCTTGGGTGAAAAGTTGGCAGGAGCGAACGCTTTAACCACCAACAACGGGCTTAGCTTAACAAGGGTTTATGAAAGCACAGCCCATAATTATGCACTTCTCTTTGATGCTTACTTATCCTCCTGTTGTGATTCGATTGAGCCTTCTAAATTCTCTCTCGCTTCCTGAAGAATCACCTTCATCCGCATGTAGAGCGTCCTATCTTCTCTCTCCCACGGTTTGTCCATTGGGAAGACAACCTTCCGCAGCTTATTTACACATGGGATCAACGGCCAGTAGTACGGTGTGAAGGCTTTGTTGATCCGGTTCAGAAAACGTCTTTCTCTGCCGACTAGCCCTGCTTTTAAATCTGCCAACTCCTCCATACTCACGTAATTCCACTTCTCAAACTCAGTCACCCCAATATCTCGCCCCGGCCCATCATAGTGAATGCAAATCCAGAATAACACCCAGAAGAACGACTCCAGATCATGCATGAACGAATGCTTTTCGTCGTCTAGAAGCACTCCAATCGCCATGAACGCTCGTGTGCCGGTCTTCCCTCGGGCCCCTGAAGATTTCTCCCGCTGCTCCTTAATGGCAAGGTCAAGGTCAATTAAAAACGCGCGCCAGGAGGGGTTATCATCCTCTTCGTTCATCATGAGGTTGTTTGGTGAGATATCGCATTGTAGCATACCAGCTCGTGTGTGCAACGACTCGTATCCTTCAATGCAGCTTTCCAACGCACCAAGAAGACTAGTCCGGGAGCTTGCCTTGTAGATAGCCTTCCCGTAGTCACGGACAATGACGCGACGACGCACTCGATTTGCTGTCGCCCTTCCGCCCTTTGTTGGAGAGCTTGAACAGGTTCGCTTGGTAGGTGGCAGCGGTGCGCCGGTGCAGCTGGAGGACCGCTTGCGCCCGGCAACACTGCTGCTTCGGCCTATCCGCGAAACGCGACGTCCAGCTGTGCTTGGAGGCGGCATCAAGCTTTCCGGCCTGTAGTATTTCGCTTTCGTTATGTCTAGGCCTCGTCGCACGTTCACGCGGATGTCGTCGTCCTGGCCGCCCACGCAGACCGTCTCGTGGTGATAGTATCTCGCGACATTGACCACGCCTTTGTCGGTCGCCTCCTGTAGTAACTCGCCCTCCTCCTCTCGTTCCGGGTATTGCCATGAGTCTTTGATGACAAGGGGTGCTCGCGTATTGTCTCCTTCACGATAGGCTTTCCAACAGGTTGTTGCTCGACCAGCGACACAAGGCACGCGTTTCATGACCTTGTCAATGATGAGTCGCTCTGTGTGGTTGTCCCGTTCGATCTCGATGTACCGCTTGTCCCCGGCAGTGATGATAGTAGGGTCAAATCCAAGCTGCTCCTCATTCATCCACAGGAACCCAAGCACAGCGGACACGAACTGCAGTCCATCTTCGTTGACGTCAAATTGCGCGGACGCGATGCCCCCTAACCGGTCGAATTCCCACAGTCGCATAAGAGATCCGCACAGTGTAAAGCCAAGAACGAAGCGGCGGCTGTCTTGAGCAGCGAGCACCTCTCTCGCATATCTCCCTAGGTCAAGCCATGCTTTGGAGGCTATGTCGGCCGATGGATTGCTCTTGAGTTCTCCTGGTATGAGGATCTGCGACCAGTGGCATTTGGAGTCAACGCAGGCGCTCGGGTCGTCTACGAAGCCGACGTCTAACTTGCGGTCGGCGGTGGAGCCTTGCACGGGCTGGTGGGGCTGTGCCAGCGGCCGCCGTCGAGGCCTGGAGACGGGCTGACTCTCTGCTGCGAAGTCTAAGAGCTGGCCGGTAAGCGGCGCAAACCAGCTTAAGACGTCACGTTCCCTCGCGCCTTCAGGCCAGCCCTGCCAACCGCCTTCTTCTTGGTAGAGCGGATTATCCCCTTCTTTGCACTTGTCGAACACGGCCTGCGCTACCGACTTCAGGCCCAGGACGCTTCCAAAGTAGGCATCGAAGAAACCAGGGACCTCGACGTACAGCTGTCCCAATTCCTCCTTCAGCACGCCATCCACATATTTGCGGTGTTCGGTGGAGTTCGCGAAGCTGCCCGTGTTGTGCTGCCATGGCGTCTGCTGGAAGGAGGCGGTGAGGTAGGGGGCGGACAGCGGAGGAGTTGTGGGTTTGACGATTGTGAAAGCCGTAGACGCGGTAACAGCGGCGTAGACATTGTTCCAGATGACTTCATCAGGCTCATTGTTAAGGACCGCTCTGAGGAGCGGTATGATATGCTTGGTGTTGAAGTTGCCGGAGTTGATCGCTGAGCTCAGCTCCAACAGATCGCCAAAGAGGTTTATGTTATTACCCTTAGAAGGCAGTGAACGAGATGCAGGGAGAACCAGCAAAGCTGATATAAGGTCAAGGAGGCAATTTTTGGTTCCTTTTAATGTTAGGGACTTTCGCGAGTTGGTAATGAGCCGTACCTTCACCACCAATATTGTGCAGCCCGTCCGGCCCTGAGATACCCAGATCTCTGCAGGTGGATTCGAAAGAGGTAAGAAAGGCATTTAGTCCTTTGCTAATGGGGTTTGCCTTGATTACCTCTAAACTCGACCCGTCTGCCATGGTGAGGAAGCGTGAAGAACGAGGCGCTGAGGTAGTCAATGAACAAGGCGACATAAAAGGCAGCTGAATAAGGAGCGGCGCAAATCTATAGAGATAGGATATCAAAGAGAGGTTATAAGACGATGCGAGCCAGGTTTCAGGCTTTGTTGAGAGATGAGGGAGGTTGTAAGGAAAGAGAAAGCAGGGACGCGAAGAAGTGCTGAAGGCGTAGTGCAGACTAAGCCAAGCCGGAAATTCTTCGGAGCTGGAGTCATCACCATCGGCAAAATAATTCACCGGTCCCCGATGAACCTTCCAAGTAGCGTCTTCGTCAATCGTTTGCCGAACTCGACAAGAGCATCGTACAACTGGACAAAGGCTGTTATTAACTTCAATCTAATATTAGCTAAGTTGCCTCACGAAAAACTGCGCGGCCAACCAAGCATGTATGCGCCATCTCTCTTAAAATGTGCGTCCTCAGGAACGTCTTGTCTGCACATTGGACATGTCCTCCCTCCTGACGCCTCGAACCACTCTGTAATGTGAGGCTTGCAAAATGGGTGTCCTACAATTTTAGTACAGCTCTCAAGTAAGTATTTCTGTTGCTTACCACAGGGAAGGTACACGCATCCGTGGCTCGATGAGACAACAGCGGATTTCGGCGCTTGAGGGCGACGTGATGATATGTCTCCATGTTTCAAATGTAGGTATTGCTGCGCTTTAGACTGCATCTCGAAGTGTGTAGAATGGCTGTGTCAAAGCTGGTTTCGACGTTAGGAATCCGTTGGCTGACTACACAAGTGCTGGAGCCGTGTCTTAGCACTGCTCCTAATCCTAGGTTGGATTTAACTATAATCTGAGCACTCGTGCGATTCGCATAGCTATAGATCTTACAGTAAATTACCTGCGGATGATGAGGTGAACGTGCATAAAGTCATCTTGTATTAGCTAGAATTAGTAGCTCGCTTCTGCTTGAGGTACCGATCGGCCTGGCGACCCTGCATGAATTGCGCCCTGCAGCGTGCATATGGCTGACGATGACTCCCCAGTATTAAAGAAAAGCTCTGGGGCTTGGACAAGGCTATTCTACAAAAATCTGGAGCGGTATAGGCTTAACGTTGGCGCTGTGAGGAGGGAAGTCTGTTGCGCCACGAAAAAAGATGCTGTACAAATAAGGCTTGTAGGAAACAATGAGAACGTAATTTTTGGGGAAGATTAGATAACAGGCATTTAGGATTAGCTACAGTAGATTATTTTTATAGAACTATAGCAACACTTGTTGTGCATAGAGGCTTTGCAGTTACTGGAAGTTACAGTACCCCTTATTTGTCTCGGTACACAGGGTGTCTCGCTACGAAGGAAAGGACGTTGTTAATCTAATGAATTAAATTATTAATAACAACCCTGCTTGCAGGGATGGACGCTAGCTCTTTTTCAGAAAACACTAGAACTGTAGGTAAATGTAGGTAAATCAAGACACAACATAAAATCACAGAAAATGAAAGAGGCTGGTATATTCGAAATATATCTTATCATTATGCGTCCACCACTATGCTACACGCTTACCCATTTCGCATATGCCACCCATCCACAGCCTGTTCAGCGCTACCTACCTATCCAACACAATCCTAATACACAGCCCTTCATCAACCTCGAGCCCCGTCCGAAGAAACACTCTATCCCCCCATCCTAACATCCCTCCGCTTGCGCGTAAAATACTTCCTACATACGGGGCACCGATTACTATTAGCGGCAATACCATTAACCCACTCATCTAAACACCCCAGATGAAACAGGTGCTCACAACCCTGCGGTTTGCGCAACCCATCACCGTCTTTCTCTAGATCAAGGCAGATGGCACAAGTTTCGCCGGCAGGCGGATTCCGCACCGCGGTTGTATAGCGCGAGGTGTCGATGCGGGCGCCAGTTGCGATGAGTGGGACATCCTCGAGGTCAGTGGGGATAGTTGAATCTGCTGTCGTGGGATTCAGGCGCTGGGTGGAAGCTGTGGTTAGGGCTGCGGCGCGAGAGGGATTGCGCCCGGAGAATGTGTTGCTGTTACCGTCTAGGCGGTAGTGGCCGCGACTTGTTTCCATATCCTGGAGGATTTCGTCGAATTCGGAGCTGGAGAAGAGTTCGGGGGTTTCGCGAGCCCGCCGCCGGCTAAAGGGTAGGATGTCATCTTCGCGGTTATGCGAGCGTGATGGGGAGCGAGGTCGAGGGCGGGAAGAGGACCCGTAGTTAGTACCATTCCGGTTGCCACCGTGGGCAGCGCGCCGGTCGTCATCAAGTATCCTCTCAGGTTGCTCTGTAGACATACTAGCAAAACCAAAAGGGCCAGGTAGGTATCCAGTCCGGTCTCTATTGTTATCATGGCTTCGCTCAGCAGAGTGCGTAGGACGACGATGCCGCTCTCGGTCCCTGTCGCTGTCCCGGTCCCAATCCCAGTCCCAGTGGTCGTCTCTGCCCCAGTGGTCGTCTCTGCCAGAGTGTCCATTCCGAATATCCCTCAGCATACCCTCAAGCTGACGCGTAGGTACGCTCGCAAACCCAAATGAATCAGATTCATCTCCACTCCTACTCCTACGATTATCGTGGTTCCACTCAGGGGGGTACAACGAACGACGATGTCTCCGGGTATCCTCGCGGGGAGAACGCGGTTGGTTCCGAGAGCAAAACATAACATCTAGTCGATCCGAATGGCGGCTGCTACGACCATACCTACCTTGGGGTGTACCATCATGCCTAACCTCCCGCAGCCCATCTGCAGAGGTAGAGAATAGGTTTCGTAGAGTATCGCGTACACCGAGCTGAGCCCCATCTCGGTCTCTATCACGATATCCCTCGCGATGACGCTCACGCCCAAGGGAGGTAGAAAAAGACGTTCCGAAACGTCCCAATGTGAAACCACTAGGCCCTAGACGGTGGCCATCTCCATAAAGATCAGAAATAGACTCGCGGTCGCGACGGTTGCCACCTCGGTGTTGATCGCGTTGATCGTAGTCATCGTCTGAGGAGAAGGAATTTGCTAAGTCTTGACAAGTGCGGAACTCACTAGTGCGTCGAGACATGATCGTTTTCTTGGTCGGTTGTTTGTAGTTTTGAAGTGGGTAGGGGAGAAGTTAATTTCCTAGTGTGGTAGAGAATACAAGAAGATAAGGCCTTTACAAACTAGATCTTAGGGAGTTTTATATTCGAGTGAAGTGGAACATTGTCATAAGATAAAGAATGGTCGGGAAAAGCCGGCTGGTACAGTCACTGAGTTCCAATGTCTCACATAGTGAATTTACAATGGGCTGGAGGTGACTGTGAAATTCGAGAATGGGCATAGTACCACTTCACAGGATATTGGGGATGGGCGCTTATTGTGACTAGACGAGAAGAGAAGTTACTAGAAGAATAGAATATCATAATGAACTACAACGCGCTGACTTACATATGTACTGGACACCAGACGAGCACAAGCAGGCTTTAAACACATTGTAAACAATCCTGATCTAACTCATTTCCCCACATCCGCTCATTCAGTCCTACAGCTGTCATCGGACCATGAGTCTTGCTAGGTTCCAGCTCGAGCACGACAACCTCATTCACTTGTCCACCTGCTTTGACCACAGTTCCTGGAAGATATAAGGATTGCTGAGGACCCACGCGCCAGTACCGTCCGAGATGAAATCCGTTCACCCACACATTTCCTTTAACGCCAGCCGGAATCGCCAGAAATGTGTCCAGTTCCGCAAGCTGCGTAGAAGCAGGCCTGCTAATGCTGAAGGTACCACGATAGAAAAGGGGTGTTGAGTAGCTGGACGGCGTCATAGTAGTATTCTTGACTTTGGAGACATCTACAAGTGGCAAGGGATACATATCCCAGCCTTCCAGAGCCACCCCGTTGATAGTCACGTTTCCAAAAATCCCTTTGTAAGGATCTTGCACGTAGTTTCGATAAGGATTTTCTCTCGAGTAGTAGTCTACTCTACCGAGGTTCTCAACAAGGAGCTGCAACTTGGTACCAGGAGTCAGATGAACACTCACATTCAACGGACGTTGATATTGGCTGTCGATAACGCCTTTCAGCGCCCCGTCAACATAGACCAGAACTCTGTCCCGAGCGCGATCCCCAGGTTGTACAAAACCATCCACAGATGTTATTGCCATATGCTCGTACAGAGTGAATCCGTATGCCTGGCCAAGACCTTCCATAGTAAGTGGAAAGGTTGCAGTGGTCACTGGGCCCAGGAGGTCAAAGAGTCCCATCGCCGGCATGAGACCAAATTCTGGAATCTTCATCCGTGGGACATTGAGAGGGACATCCGGAATGCTCCCTTGTTGCACGTATTTCTGGATGGTATCACGGAAGGTGGAATACAAATTAGTCGTGCGACCACTTTCATCTAGAGGTGAGCCATAATCGTAGCTTGAGGTGAAGACTGTTGTTCGGTTCTGCCACAGCGCACCGTTACTGAAACCGAAATTGGTCCCGCCGTGAAACATGTAGAGGCTGATTGAAGCAGACTCGTTGCTGAGTACATAGTCCAGATCTTTCATGAATTGCTCCACCACCTCAGGACGGCCTTCGCTGGCATTGTGCAGATTGTATGAACCCCATTGATCTGGGGCCCAGGTGTAATATTCTCCATCTAGGAGTGGTCCTTGCTGAGATGGATCCGTGATATACTTCCTCAACGAGCTAAATCCGCTGCTGGGATCTCCATCAACCTCGGCTAGGACGCCAGGGACTGAGCCCCCTTCCAGTGTCCACTCCACGCCTCCATCATTGGTATACAGGACCGTCTCAAAATTTGCCTGTAGCATGTCTCTCAGGGCAGACGTGTAGTCGTGGTCGTTCCCAAATGAACCGTACTCGTTCTCGACTTGAACCATTAAGATAGGTCCGCCACGAGTGATCTGAAGGGCGTGGATGTCCCCAGCCAGCCTCTCAAGGTACGACTTCGCAGCTTTGAGAAACGGTTCGTTGTTTGAACGGACGACCATGCCTGGTATTGTGGCTAACCACGCGGGGAAACCTCCCCAATCACGTTCCCCGCAAATGTATGGCCCGGGCCTCAACACAATGTTAAGATTCTCTTCATGCGCAATGCGAAAGAAAGCGGCGATGTCGTTCTCCCCAGTATTGCTCCACGTTCCCTGAATTGGCTCTAGCATGTTCCAGAAGACGTATGAAAAGACTGTGTTCAATCCCATTGCGCGAGCCTTCTGCAGTCTATCCCGCCAGTAAGCTGGGGGGATGCGCTGAGGATCCATTTGACCCCCAATGATCTGATGGGGCTCGCCATGGAGAAGAAAGTTGGTGCGATTATACGTGAAGGCTGGGGCGGCAGCCGAAATTGTGAGCGATGGGGAGGCGACAGCTGATGATGATGAAAGCTCTAAGAGCAAACAAGCAGTCTGTATGAAATAAACCCTCATCCTAACTAGAAGAACATGAGCACGATGTAAACGTACGAGGGACAGATTTTCATCAGGAGACGGCAGTGTGATCAAGGCTCGTCATTGTGCTGGAGGGATGGCGCGAATAGCGGAGGAATTCATCAATAAGGCCGAATTTGCGCGATTATCATGGAAGAGTCGCATCACGAAGAATAGAGCAGGGGCTATAGAGTTGCATTTGATGACGACGGGAGCTTGGGCTCTCGGCAGTTTTTGACCCGACCAGGGGCAGATCCACAGGCTTTCTCTAGGTTTCAGCCTCACTACATCATCCGTTTCACCACCTATCTTCGTGAACAAAATCTCCGGTATCGCCTAATCGATCTGAAGGACCGAAATGCAAACTCTGTTCCGTTATATCTCATATTCGTAGTGTTCAGTGGGGGCAAAATGTTCTCTGGCGAAGAGCCGCTGCGACGGTTCTCACCCCGCTCCCAGCCTTAAAGATTACATGGACGAACGAATCAAAGGGCGATCTCTAGAGAGCATATAATCAAGTTGCATGCCAGGGAAACAAGCTTCAGTATCCGGATGTCATTGAAATGGCTCCGTGTAAATATGTGGTGGGCACCATGATGGCAGATGGCAGAGAGATCCCCATAACTCCACATGAACATGATCTGGATATTACATTTGGCTTTGCCACTTCTTGTGACTTCAATAGAAGGTATGCCTACGCAGTCCATAAAAACTTTCCCTGCGTTAAGCGCCATAGCTCGCTTGTTGGGGATCCCGACGTTAAACTTTACTTCCACCGATAGTGGGCTCAAACTCAACACCATTGACTCCATCATCATCAATGCCAAATATGCGGAGACTATTGATGAAAGGGGTGATACTTTTATCCCTCCAACTCTTAAATCTTTCGCCGAAACTTTCGCAAGCGACCTGAAATCTGTGCACCTCAAACCGTCAGTTCATGTGGGTGACAGAGCCTCCTCTGGATCCATCTTCCTCACTCTGGGGGACCCGAGTGACTACCGTGATGCTGCAGGGCGAGAAACATCCGAAGGATACGCTCTCAATGTCTCATCCTCAGGAATAACCATTACCGGGGCAAGCCCTTTGGGAGTATGGTGGGGCACACGCACAGTCCTCCAGCAGGCCTCTCTATCCAACGGTACTATCCCATATGGCTCCGGCATCGACTCCCCAGGATGGGCCACTAGAGGAATGATGCTGGATGCTGGACGTCATTATTACCCACCAGAGTTCCTCATCGAGATGTGCGCATACATGTCTTTCTTCAAGCAGAACACCTTTCATGTACATCTTAGCGACAACTTGTACAACAACGTGGATATATACAGTCGCGAGCAATCCCTAGAACTTTATGCTAGGTTTAGGTTGTGGTCTGACTCCAAAGACGTGGCCGGTTTAAACAAGCACAAGAACGAGTCCTATACGAGGGAGCAGTTTGACAACATACAGTCAGCGTGTGCAGCTCGAGGGGTTACTATTCTCCCAGAGATCGAAGCTCCCGGCCACTCTTTGGTCTTTGTTCAGTGGAAGCCTGAGCTTGGGTTGGAGAACGACCTGAGCCTACTAAATATATCCAACCCGGAAACGATTCCAACCATGAAAACGGTTTGGAGTACCTTTCTCCCATGGTTCCACACGAAGACAGTGCATATTGGAGCCGATGAATACACAGCTGAAGTAAACGACTACAATATCTTCGTAAATGCAATGGCGGACCATATTCATACCGAATCTAATAAAACTATCAGGATTTGGGGCACATTTCCACCTAACTATACTCAGCCAGGGTACATCAACATTTACAGGAATGTGTCGGTACAACATTGGGAATACTTCGAAGACAATCCCCTTTACGACTACATCCGCAACAAATACACAGTTTTGAATTCTGATGATACCTTCTACGTCGTCAATAAATGGTCCGGAAGCTATCCGCAGATGGTCAGCATCACAAAAACTTTTAATGGCAACCCAGCCACCAATAACGGCACGTGGTATCCGTACGTTTTCGACACACATAACAGTTCCAATAACCCGGTTCGGTCCGAGCCACTTGTGCTAGGCGAGATTGCACCGTTGTGGAATGACTACGGCGCGAATACGAGTGTTTACACCGAAGCTTACTATGCATGGCAAGAAGGAATTCCGGCCTTGGCAGACAAGCAATGGGGAGGTGATCTCACTGCGGAGGAACTCAACGGAATACTTCAGACTCTTCTTCCTTCCATCCCCGGGCAGAATCTACGGCGCAGTATTCCCTCAAAGTCGTCTACAATTCTGGAGTATTCCCTAAGAAATGCGTATAGCTCTGCAAGTAACAGATCAGCCAAGATTTCCGACCAGTCCGGCAATGGATACGATGGCTCCACAAACTGCCCGATATCCAATACCTCTATCGCTATCAACTCCTCATGCTCTCTTACAACGCCCCTCTCGTCGAAAGGAAGAGACTACACCCTAACCCTCTCCCTCCTCCTCATTACCCTCTCCTCCCCCACCAACGCAACCCTCGTCTCAGGCGCCGACTCAGCCCTCATGCTAACACCCAACATCACCCTCTTTGCATCCGGCTCGTACTTCCGTCTCAATTCATCACTCCCCATGAACCAAAAGTTCTCTCTCAGTATCCTCGGCCGAGGAAACCAGACATTCGCCAAGCTCGACGACGGCGCCGAAGAAGAATTCCTAACAAAGATGGGCATCAATGGAGAAAGATTTGTATGGGCGCCGATGGGAATCGAAGCGCCCTTGAAAGAAGTTGGTGGCGCGGGTTGTGGGTGGAATGGAGAGTTGTATGGGATGAAGCTGACGAATGTGGCTTAGAAAGGTTGTGATGATGGGCTATTGAGTAACTGTCATATCACAACCCCTCTCGGTCGTGGATAAGTATTGTTGAGGCAGATTCAGCGCGAAGATTTCATACGGAAATAGATAATCAAGATTTAAAGTTTGAGTGTTCGAACCCTCTCCACTCCACATTCTGAGATCTGGGGTGTTCGATCTACTTACTGCGGGGTAGTCTGTATTTGCTTTTGTGTGGCTGGCTGAACACGATGCAGCTTTTGGTGAGGCTTCTGGAATGAATAATGATGTGCAGATGTGACAGATTAGCGATAGGACTGAGGATCTCTGAGATTGTTCGTTACGCAACCTACACATGCAGAGGCTTGGGAACGGAACGAAAGATCTGCTTGGAAAAAGCTCGTTGGTTGCAACTTTTCTCTGCCAAGGGGCTGAATCGGGCACAAGCACGTGAGCCCCACGGTCAGCAATTTCCAACTCGCCTTCTGTTCAAGAAACAGAAGAAACAGACAGAACTCTGTTCCAACTCTTCAATCTGCTTTCCGGTATGCTCAATCAAGTAACCCGGCTTTGCAACCTCCCGTTGCACTCTGTGTCGAGTCTCCGACTTGTACACCTCCCACGGGGCATCCCTCATGTTCTCGAACCCGCAATCAAGG